>NW_021940604.1:26171682-26309053 GCF_001715985.3 Manacus vitellinus
CAAGGGCCAGGAGTATCCAAACACATGGTGTTTCTTGTGACACAGCTCAGTTTATCTACATTTTATGGTGCTGCAGTCCACCCGTATTGGTTTGTACAAAGTCAAAGTATGGGATATCTAAAAATCCCATCTGTCTTTTTGCACACAAACCGTTACCAGGTACATAATATTGCCACAGGAACAGATTGTAGGTAAATGAATAATTTCATACCTGGCCCAGCTATATGCTATGTAATGCTTGCAGAGTCAGAGTTAAGGGAAGAATAATATATCATCCATGCTCCTCTTTTTTAACTAAATCATGCCATGAAGTTAAAAGAACTCTCCTACAAATGAAGATAGCTGGAAACAGCTTTAAAAATATGAGAGATGAAAATGGACACATGCTTTTCCCTTTATTCTCTCTGATGGGTTTTAATTTACCATCTAATTAAAGGGGGAAGTGAACAGTATGAAAATAGAACCTCAACACCTGTAAAAGCATTTCAGAAAAGAAAGGAAGAACAAGGGAAAAAAATATTACAAGATTGACAAACACTAAAAGTCAAGACTACAGCTGACAAAAGGTTCTGTTTAATTAGCAATGAAGAAACCTAAAAGAGTGACTGAAGCGTACTTGCTTGGAGACTGATAACAGTTACATTTTTTTAACATGTTTTCACTTGTCAGAATTGATACTAGAGCAGTAAACTATTTAAAAATACTATGAATAATAATTAAAAAAACAAAAAAGGGTAGCACTTAGAATTGAACCATGAGGTCATCTGGAATATTTTGCTCAATATAGAGCTGGAGCAAATGAAGTTGACTACAGCACTGTAACATCAGGGCCATCAATAAAGAAATTAGCTACTCACAGTTGAGATAAAGGGCAACTTATGCTTACAATCACCCAATCCAGAAACTGCTGTGAGAGCAAAGCAAACATCCAGCTCATAAACCTATCTGAATAATTTTTTGGAAATAGTTAGAGGTCAGCATTCTGATTAGAGCCAAAAACATCAGTGATTGAGGGAAGCAATTTAAGAAGTGCTGTCAATTTCCATTGACCAAATAGTAAATCACACTCTATTTTTGAGTTCATGTTAGGATACATGATATCACTAAACACAAGTCTAGAATTCTGTAATGAATGAAGTGAAAACACTCTGTCACTACTTTCTTCTGTCTACAATGTGTTTCTGTCACTATTATATGTGACTTTCATCCCTTCTGCTATTCCCAGGGTGCCAATCATCAGGCTGACTCTGTCCTCACCCTGTAGCTTTTTGAACTTTGTGCTTTGAAAAAGTAGAAACTGGTCAGTGATTAGGGTTTTTTTTTCATTTTTAGTTCCTGGATTACTTGATTTTCCCAAGCATGAGAAAATGACTCTGATTTTTTTAAAAAATCAATTTATAACAAATAACTACAGAACTAGTGATTGAACATACTTATGGGGTATATTCAATTCAAATAACCTTATCACTGCCAGATAGTTTGTAAACTAAGGAGATTTTAAAAAATAATCAAATGTAAATTTTGTTTTTTCCTGTTTGGAAAGACTACAAAAATCTGAGTATAATTTTGAAAAGCAGATGTTTCCAAATTTAAGTAAGAGGGCTCTTCAACTCCTCAGATGCAGTTACATTTTTTAATTTCTTTTATTAAAGTACGAACACGCTGGTCATGAAAAGGCCGTATTCAGTCATTTATTCTACAGTCATTAATTATGTGTTTATTTAGCACATGAACTCTGAATAAATAAGTCTACATGTTCTCCATAACTCATGGAAAGTGTAGGGGTTTTTTTATATATTTTGGTAGAAAAATGTCATGATGTACATATATATATATATATATATATACACACATACATACACTTCACTTTGTTATAAAAGTTTTTGATAGGGACTGCAAATTTGTAACAAACCTTTTTATCAAAATATTTCAGCATATACTTTTATAGATTAGATATTCTAAAATAACTGATAAAATCAAAGCTGGTATGAGTGCTGAATCACTGAACTTAGGTAGAAAATTGCTCTATTGCCTTCATGATTAGCAAAGGATTTTCAAATGCTTATTAAACATGGTCAGATACTCCCAAATGTAAGCAGAGCTGAAAATAGGAAAGTGCTCTATGAAACACTCATAAAACTATATGAAAAAAACCACACCTGCAAAAGTGAAAATCTGATACCTTAACATTCCTGTGTTCTAATAGATGTCAGAATCAATTACGATTTCTCCTATTAAGTTACTTCTGAAAATGTCTAAAAATGAAAGACACTCTCTTTTGACTGCTGCTCATTTGAAATTGGCATTTTCATGTGGCAGATGGTGACCTTATCCCTGTGCTTTAGGAAAAATGATTTTTATTAAGTCTAAACAAGTGTGAACAGTGCTAATTTCCTGCAGCAGGCAGAATTTGAATGAGAGCTTATAATGATTGGAAGAGTCTTGACTCACCATATGGAAAAATGCGAATTATGCCAACACAGTAGAGTACTAACAAGACAGTCCATTACAAATATATCAAACTTTCCATTTTATCAGTAGTCATGAAGAGCATATTTATTTTAAGATTTCTAGGAGCTGCTGAGGCTTGTTTGCAACTAGTTCATATCTTAAAAGCTAAACACATAGTAACAGTGACATTGGAAGGACTACAGGAATTCTAAATTGTTGTTAAAAACTAACAGATGAAGAGAACAACTGTTGGTTCCTATCAAGGCACAAAGACTTAGTCCTTTGCTGCTTAGGAACACAAGTACTCTCAATAAAGACTATGTAAAAGGACATAATTTTGAAAGTGCATATTTGATATCTGAATTGCAAAGTTATTAGTAAATTTGATATTGTAGATAATGATCTTATTACTGTCTCTAGCTAACCAGTAAGAAAGTACAGAGAGGAAAAAAAAAAGCCAGACTCTTCTTGGAGTTGCACAGTGACAGGACAAGCAGCAGTAGACCTATGTTGTAAGCAGTGAAATTCTGAGTAAATTCTGCTTAAAAATAAAACCAAACAAACTGTCAAATGGACAGGCATCAATCAACCTGTTTAAAGTTGCTCCTGCTTTGAGATGGAGGTTAGACCGAACGACCTTCAGAGATCCCTTCCAATCTAATTTTTTCTGTGTATCTCCAAGGGACTAATCTAGAAGCAAGACTAGAAGCAGCATGACCTTCCATGAAATAAAAGATTTCACTTTAGGGTTTCTGACTGAATCTAGTTGGAACACCAATTAGCTGATCCCAAGGAAGAAAGGCAATCATTAATATTTTGAGTCTTCTGTCTTCTGAAAATTTTCCTTAATAATACCATCCAAGGCTTGTTTAATATCTTGGAAATGGAATATATTTCCTGGAAGTATATCACTGGAAATATATCATGGAAGTGCAAATAGGATTTCTAAAAATGAGAAATACTAACAGTAATTAGTTGAATCTATTAAAATGAAAAAAAAAAATTATTCCTTTTCTTTACTTATAGGTAATATAAATTTCCAAAACTTAAAGCTGATATTGTAAAGCTAACGTTGCAAGAAAATCATAACAGTGTTTCCCATCCACTGGCTGCGAGAACATGAACTTCTTAAAGAGGAAAGATACATCTCCCTCTCTCCCTTAATGCGACAGGGAGAACAGAAGGAATAAAAGTCACACTAGAAACTTGAATCTTTTTGCCCATTCCATTTACAGTCAAACAGATTGCCAGTGTTGGTTTCAGCTGCTTAGTAGTTTATGAGAGAAAAAATATTACAAACATACTAATGTTTATTTTTCCAGTAACTCTGTCATGGTTGTGACTTCTAGGTGAGACTGAGGCATCCACTTGTTTGAAGAGGAAGTCAATAGCATCTTGGGGGCACTGAAGGAACTCAGGCTGGGTAGAAACTAAAAGTCACCACCTGACTTTAAAATGTCAGTGAAGATGAAATGAACATTCCTTCAGGGAAAGCAAATAAAGCAGCAGAAGGGGAAGGTAGAGAGCAAAACTGAACAAACTCACCCAAGGGATTTTCCTCCTATATAATAGTTTTATTATTATTTTGATACACCTAGACAGACACATTATATAGGAAAGGAAATGTTTCATATCCAAGAGTGAAAAATCTACTCCACTCTTTCATCTGTTTCATTGCTGCGGTGCCTATATACCCGATTACAGGTGCCCAAATAATTACAAAAATATTGTTTAGTGACACATTATATTACAATCCCTCTCACGTGACATTCATCTCCTAGTTCTTTTAGAGAAAGCTTGTGTGATAATTTAATTTACATTTCATTCAGAGGTATAGATGTTATATGAATATTCCTAGATACTGGGAAATATAAAATCCACATTTTACTTTAAACAGAGACACATCTGATATACATGATAAGTGAAAGAACTAGAAATGGTCATTTTATCACCTTGCCACACTACAGAGGATACAACTTCTTGTAGCAATCCATATGGAGCAGGTTCAAAATATTACCTGTGCTCCCAAGACTCATTGGCTGAATTGTCTAAACCACTCCTTAATGAACTCATCAGAAAATAGTTTTCCAGGCAACCATTCAGTATAGCAAATATCAATCCAAATGGCAAGCAATTTTTCCCTAGTATGAAACTGCAGCTAACCTTAAAAATAACTAAAATAGTATTTGGTTAGTATGCGTTTTAATATTTTGGGGGTTTTTTTATGTGCACCACCTGGACTCAGATTAATGTTTGTCAGGGAACAAGTTGATGTGATGAAAAAAGGAAAAGTCAAGAGTATGCAGAAAAAAAAGCAAACCAAACCAAAACAAAACAAAAAAACACCAACAAAAAACAAACAAACAAACAAAAAAATGCACTGAAACACACTTTACGGGCTTTTTAACTGGAAGAGACTAAATAAATATATAAAGGAAGAAAATAAAATGTTTGACCTCTAAAAGCCAATTTTAAAATATTACTTTTAGTTACAAAAAATTGAGACACAAAAGAAAATAGGCAAGTAATAAATATTCATTCAACTAACTCTTCATCCAATATATTAATATTTCATATTTTAACTGATGGAATTCATTATAGCCACAATGAGGTTCTTAAACACTTTTTTCTTAGAGTTTCTTTGCTTTTAAAGGAAATTACTGTGACGAATCTTCCAAGTTTGTTTAACTGCAGAGAATACAGTAGTACTACCTTTCAAAGGTTGTATTGGATCTCTTGGTTACAGTACTCCTAGCTTAAACATGTGTCACCTTTCAGATGCCTTGTTACCAGTCATTAGAAATAATGAAGGCTGATAAAACTTTATTTCCATAACTCTTTTTTACTTCTCAAAATCTCAGTGAAAATCTTACATTACAGAGAAATGTAAGGGTCCTTCCTTTTAGATGTCTGAAAAGTAAAAACAAGCCACATAATAAATTTATTAGCTTTTGGTGCATGGTGAAATAGGGAAGGCTGTCTTTGCTATTAGCAGGGCTATCCAATGACAAGACTCAAGGAAACAGCATGAAGTTGAGTCAGGGGAGGTTTAGGTTGGATATCAGGAAAAAGTTTTTCACCCAGAGTGTGGCTGAGCACTGGAACAGGCACCCCAGGGCAGTGGTCACAGCACAACACCTGTCTGAGTTCAAGAAGCATTTGGACATGGTGCGACTCTTGGGGTGTCCTGCACAGGGCCAGGAGTTGGACTTGATGATCTTGATAGGTACCTTCCAACACAGCACATTCTATGGTTCTAAGATTCTATAAGTGCTAAATGTTATACAACCTGGCAACTTTTTCTAGCAAAAACTGAAAAGGCTTTTTAATTAGTGGGACCATTAAAATGATAATCAGTGCATACATTTACAATTTCAGGATTTCTTAAGAAAACCTAATACCTTTTTTTAGATCTTATTTCTATCATCTTACTGCTATATATTACAAAATCCTCAAAAATGGAGCTCATCAGACAAAGAAACATTTTTCCACTGATGATGTCACCATTTTATCTCAATATACAGTTTTAACTATTTAACACATAATAAAAAATATAAATCTTCCTTTCCATGTTTATGCATGTAATATTCCAAGTAATACCATCATTCTGTTAAACTATTATTAAGAACACAAGAGTTAAAAGAGAAGTAACATTAGTGGTTTGTGGTAGGTTGACCCTGGCCAGCCGTCAGGTGCACACCCAGCCATTCTCTCACTCCGCTTCCTCAACAGGTCCAAGGGAGAAAATAAGATACAAAATTTCGTGGGTCAAGATGTTAATTTACCAATTAACATCATGGACAAAACAAACTCTTCTTGGGGAAAATTAATTTATTTCTAATTAAAAAGTCGAATGGTGAGAAACAAACAAAAATTAAAAGGACATCTTGTCCACACCCTCCCTTCTTCCCAAGTTCAGCTTCACTCCTTTCTCAACTGTCCTTCCTCTAGTCCACACCCAAAGCTACACAGGATGAGCTATAGGAAGTTGTGGTCAGTATTCAACAGCTCCTCTCTGTCAATCTTTACACCTCAAACTTTTCCCCTGCTTCACTCTTTACACCTCAAACTTTTCCCCTGCTACAGCATCAGACCACTCTGCAGGCTGCAATCCTTCAGGATAAACCTGCTCCAGTGTGGGCACTCCACAGGCCACAGTTCCTTCAGGGAATGTCACCCATTTCTGGCATGGTCCTCTCCACAGCCTGCAGGGAATGCCTACTCCACAGACATCCTCTCCATGGCTGGCAGGGTAATATCTTGTCCAGCACCTGGAGTATCTCCTCCCTTCCCTCTGCTCTGATTTTAGTGTTGTCAGGATTTAAGTAGGTTAAGTAGAGACCACTGACTTTACAGAGGGGCTCGGCTGTGTCATGTGGTGGGTCTTGTGGAACTGTCTGAGACCAGCTGTGTTCAGCATAAGAAAAGACCCTGGCCTTATGTCAGAGAGTCCATCTCTGCCCACCCCTCAGCTGCCAACACCTTGCCACAAATGTGAACATGAGTTTCAAAACAATGGTCTTGTTCTGTTGATTTACAGAACAAAGCTGTGTGACCTGCTCTAAGTGACACTGCCTTGGCAGAGGGATTGGACTAGATGATCTCCAGAAGTCCTTTCCAATCCTTACTATTCTGTGATTCTGTGAAAACTGAGTTAGCTGATGATCATCAAGCAAAAATAGGTAAGTGTCAATGTAAGATTGAAGGGCAAAAATGGAATCACACTGAAAGGAAGTCAAAACTAGTTTTGAGGAGAAATTACTCTGTTGTAGCTTACCTTGAGATATTTTTATTGCATTACCCTGCTGCATTACTTTCCTATGTACTGAGCTATTGTAGGTAGAAAGGTTGCATACAAATCTTGTGAGAGGTTGCATACAAATATGTTCCTTTTTTAGTTCAGCTTTCCTCTCTTCCAAATCCCCTAATATACAAATAAAAGCATATTCTGACAAGTGTCTATTCTGCATAAGAAAGTCGAAACAAAAGTCATAACATTCCCTGAAACCAGGTCTTCTGTTCCTGTCCTTCAGTGTCAAAATTTGATGAGAAAGCAATGAGGGAAAACAGAATGTAACCCCGTTCCTTTCAAAGGATCATTCACTCAGTTCACAATATGAATAAGAAAGGAAAACAGTGCATGGACTGAAAGGAATTGGGCTTCAGCTGCCTGCATCTTCACAGATGACTTAACTTAGTCTTCCTTCCCATAATTATTTTATACCAGTGATATTTTATCTATTTTCACAGAAATATTTTTTATTTACATTCTTTTCAATTATCATGATGTTCCTATATATTTGAAATTTCAAAAGTCTTACTTCCATAGCAGAAAAGTTGTTGGTTGGGATCCAGTAACTTGATAACTTTTTAAAAAAAACTATCTTTGCCAGTCATTCAGTCAAGAATTCAAGGGAGTTGTCTGTTTAGATGCCATTCTCCTAGACCCTGGATATGAGATTATAATTTTCTTGTTAAACTCATTATGAACCATATGAAGTTCAACAAGGAAAAATGCTGGATTCTGTGCCTGGGATGGGGCAACTCTGAATGTTTGTACAGACTAGGGAATGAAATGCTGGAAAGCAGTCCACAGAAAGGGAACTGGGGAGCCTACTTGACGGCAGGTTGAAGATGAGTCAGCAGTGCCCTGGCAACCAGGAGGGCCAACCAGGTCCTGAGGGGCATCAGGCAAAGCATCGCCAGCCGGTCAAGGGAGGGGATTGTCCCGCTCTGCTCTGCACTGGTGCAGCCTCATCTTGAATATTGTGTGCAGTTTTGGGCACCACAATGTAAGAAAGATATTAAGCTGTTAGAGAGTGTCCAAAGGAGGGCAATGAAAGTGGTGAATGGCCTTGAGGAGAAGCTGTATGAGGAGTGGCTGAGGGTACTTGGTGTGTTCAACCTGGAGAAGATGAGACTAAGGGGAGACCTCATTGCAGTTACAACTTCCTCATGAGGGGAAGAGGAGGGGCAGACACTGATCTCCTCTATGTTGTGACCAGTGACAGGACCTGAGGGAATGTCCTGAAATTGTATCAGGGGAGGTTTAGCTTGGATATTAGAAAAAGATTCTTCACCCAGAGGGTGGTTGGGCACTGGAACAGGCTCCCCAGGGAAGTGGTCACAGCACCAAGCCTGACGGAGCTCAAGAAGGGTTTGGACAATATTCTCAGGCACATGGTGTGACTCTTTGGGATAGTCCTGTGAAGAGCTAATGACTGGACTCAATGATCCTGTGGGTCTCTTCCAACTCAGCATATTCTGTGATTCTGTGATTATCTGTACACAAGTATAAAATAGATATAACCGCTGCATTCTAAGTATCTTCTTTATGCACATTGCCATGGTGGGATTGGTAATGGCTCTTTTTCAGCAGTTTGTGAGTTGCTACAATGGCAGTTGCCTGAAAGCAATGAAGAAATTCTAGATTGAAAAGATAACATGTCAATTAGACAAAATGAGGAAAGGCTTTGATTACTCTGAAAGCAAGCCAGGTATATCCCAGTATGACTAGAACAGTCTTTTTTAACAGCAGAAATGTCATCTTAGGAAGTCCTTGTAATATGTTTTCTTAGGGTAACCCTTACAGAGACCCAAAGACTGCTGTAAGCAAATAGAACTTCGTAAATACTTCAACAGTTACAGAGACAGATCTTAAGATAACAGTAAGCAAATCCAAAATGAAAGGTTAGGGAGGGGAGCTAAAGGTGAAGTAATCAAATCAGTTAATTGTCCAAAGACTGACAGCTACAGCTACAGTTTTAATCTAGACTCTGTAAGGCAAAGTTGAAGTAGTTGAATATGTTACAGTGATATTGTTTTGCACTTCAGTGATTGATCACCAAACTTGCTTTCCTGGAGCCAAAGGACCTAAGTGCTTTTCTCTGGAACTAAGCTGATAAATATTATGTCTAATATACCTAAGGGCACAAAAGGTCCTTTAAAAATGTCACTAGAACAAAGTGTACACTTGGAACTAATAATAGCAAAGAGAGGTTGAACTGTTTTAGAAGTGCTGCAAGGGCAGTAAAAACAACTTGCAGAAACAGTCCATGTTACTTCATCTGTAGATGACAAACTAGGTTTTAAAATATTACAAAATTTGTCATGATATTTTTTAGTTTGTCTCCTCGTATAGAAATAAAACAAAAACAAAGTCAAAATCACAAAAAAAACCCTGAGAACTACTGAAATTCAAAGGAAGAAACCTTGTTAATATAAAATTTAATCCCTCAAGATCAATATCAGGAGACAAATTCTCAGCAACAAAAAATAAATAGAAAAAACCTTTATTAGTCACTGGATTCTGATCTTTAACAGGGTGAAAAAGTTAAGCAGGTAGTCAGTTCTATGAAACATGAAGTTTGCAGAAATAATACATTGTGAAGTGTACCATAAATTATACAGCCATCTTCTCTATAGGATTTCCAAACTTTTGTTTTAAAGGAGTAAAATTGACTTTCATTTTTAAATGTCGATTCTTAACTATTCCATCCCATATAATGGGTAGAAGTCTATATGCTCTATACACAGACAGAAAAGTTCAATGGATCACAGATGTTTGCTTTCAGGATAAAAAATCTACTTCCCAGTCCAGCAAAAAAAAAAGAAAAGAAAAAAAATTACCTGGAAATAGATGGCATAAACATGTGTAAACCAGGTCACTTTTAAATATATTCTCAACATTATGGGTCAGACTTTTCTATATCACTTACTATACTTTAGGGCTAACATTCAAGATCTAATGGAAATAAACATGATTTTTAACTATTCAAGTCCCTAAAGTATGACATATCACAAACATTATCTTTCTTTCAAATTAGCACTCATGCAACTCTGAAAAAGGGATTGTAGAACAAATTGTATAACCTCTTAAAATCACCGTCTGAAGGACTGCCAAGCAACTAATTATAATTACATATAGTGCTTTTTAAAAAGAAACCCAAAATTGA
This sequence comes from Manacus vitellinus, assembly GCF_001715985.3. NCBI lineage: Eukaryota > Metazoa > Chordata > Aves > Passeriformes > Pipridae > Manacus > Manacus vitellinus. The sequence continues at coordinate 26,182,089 of NW_021940604.1, forward strand.
AATCTGTCCTCATTCATACACTAAAGTATGTAATTTTTAAAAATCTGTAACTTTATGAGTTTTGAACTGATGTACTGCCTTTTCTTGCATCTTGAACGCATAAGACCTAAGCTATACAAAGCAAAGTAGGAAGATATAAGATCTACATTCTATTAAAAATGCCTTTATTGTGCATATGGATAGCCCTACCTGTTCTTTCTATGAACCACCCTTGAATCCTCTTTAGTGTATACTTCAGTTTAGGAAAGCTAACGTTTATCTGTTAGTATCAGCTAGTGAATATTTAAGTGTAAACATATATCTTTTGACATTTTGAAAAATAACACAACAAATAGCCAGTTATTACTGTATTTGTTTTTAAGCCATGGTCTCTTTCTGCATATGACACAGGAAAAAGATATCTTTGAGAGGATAAGTCCTTCATAGTATTAAAATCCCCAGAGAAAAATATCTTCTCAATGGGAAGAACTTCAGAAAAAAATAGCCACATATATCTTGGGTTTAACAAAGTGAAAGTTATTAAAGATTATTACATTTTATATATATATATAAATACACTTTGTCCCTCCAGAGGAGTTCAACGGAACTTATTAAACACTAAGAGGTAAAGCTACTCAAATGTGCCACATCCCAAACAGAAAACCATTGGAGTTTTTGCAATTTTAACTATCAAAGGATGATGAAGACGAGGTATGAGGAACAACAGGGTTTTTTTAATATTCTGCTGAATCTCTGCCATTTTCAGTACTGCCAGTCATATCTTGTTCTGGGAGTTGAGGCATATTGGAACAAGTACCTTAGTCATGAATAGTCATCTAGATGCCAAGTATGTCAACTCATGTAATAGCCAGTGTCTTTATCCAAATCACGTTTACTTTCCTTGTTATTAACATGTTATCCAGGTGGTAGAAAGGAACTTTTCAAACACTTCATAAAGAACATGACAACTTTACAGAAGCTGTTTCTTCTCATATACTTCCCTAGGTTACTACTCAGTCCAGGTCCTATCCCTGTCATTGAAATATAATGTTTTCTAACTATAGTTCTGTATTACTCAAAAAGGTCGCTACAGAATCACCTAGTTTCTCTTAAACTCCTAGTCTGACAAAGATAAATAGTAACACAGATTACTGTGGTATGTCAGAAGAGATTGTTTAGGACTCTACTCAGAGGACAATTACAACCATTCAGAACAAACCTCTTCTCTCACCAACACTACTCAGAATCAATTGCTTCTCCTGCTTTGACTATCTCCAAAGGTTTCATCTCTGGTGAGAGGTACAGATGCTGTACAGTATGAATAATTTCTATGTAAGTGGGCATCTATGAGTGTATTGACCTATACACTGGGGAAGACACTATTATTGGTTTTGGAGTTCTCCCATCTGTGGAAAAGGAGCAAATGCACATGTCACTTACTATCCTAAATCATTCGAACACAGTAAACAAGGTAATTCAGCTGCCACTCAACACAGGAAAGGAGGGAAACTTTCTGCAGAGTTCCTTCGTGCCCAGTCAAGTTAGTTGTGCTGAACAGCACATTAGGACTTTGTGTAAAGAATATAAGTTTTATCTGATGTATAATTCATACTTACTCAAAAATACTTTTTAACACTTAAAATGATTGAGTATTCTTACTCCTTGTAATGTGTACCATCAAGAAAACTGAAAAACATCTTCATATGCTGAATATGGAGGAAGAAAGTCTTTGACTTTCTGACGGCAACTCTACTCTGTACTTGACAGTAAAAGTCACTCTGGTTGGGGTATCAACACAAAGGGTAACTTGAAACCAAGCATATAGAAAGGTCCCAATGTATAAATTCAGGCTTCACTTGAGGATTCCTTCAAATCCACAATTTTTGTCATGAGGCTTGGAGGGGGAAAAAGATATGCTAATGAACAGAAATTTCAGGGATATGACAGAGACATTTTCTGACAGAATATTGGAGCTATCAAGAACAAGTCCATAAGTGTATGCCATCTGTGACAATAAATGAAAGATTAGCACAGACTTGTGTTTGCTACTTATTTCAGCAAACCATTATTTAAAAAAAGCCCTTCCTGACTCTATCAGTTAAACCTTTTTTTCCTGTAAATCTTCTAAATTGCTGCCTGACCATGCAGGAAATCAAACTAAGGATGTTACTCATTTTTGCAGGTCCCTGAATCTGCAATAATTGTTGTCCTTCCACCCTTCGTATCCTTTCCCATGTTACACTTTCTTTTTAGCAAGGGTAAAAATGTCATCCAGAAATAAAATCAAGTATCTTGATTCTTCTTTCTCTTGATTGTCTATTATTACCTTATCGCTATCCATCCATCTTCAGCCACTACGGATTCCATCTCCATGCATCCTTCATACAGACATTTTAGCACTTTCCTTAGGAATGCATTTTTTACTCACCCAACGATTTTTTTTTTGCTTTAAATTGATATGACTAGTATATTACCTATGCAGCATAGTATTCATTACTTGTATTTACAAACATCCCTACAGAGCATCTGCTGGGAAATAGTAAATTCCTAATATTCTCAAGATACTTTGCAATCAGTGAACTTGGATTTTTTTCCTAGTGTTGCAATGAAAAACGATCAGCTAATTAAGGAAGCTTTACATCTTATAGAACTTGTTTTGCTAGTCTACAAAGACAAAGAATAAACATGAGTATTCATTCTACATGCATTATAGACCCAGTTAGTTTGATTATGCTGTATAACTTCCAATCACTAAAATGTCAACACAACGCACAAAGCTGTGGAGAATCACACCTCAATTTTCAAAGGATATGCACCCAAATAAGTTAAAACTACAGTAAGTGTTGGTTAACTTTCTTCATGGGATGTAATATCATTACCTTCTTGTTAAATTTAATACCTAGTTTTATGATATTTAGTTTCTTTTATACTTATAAATCAATCACTATAATATAAAGACTAATTTTCATAATTGCTTGGTTGATGGCTAATAGCAGAACTCTTCGATTTACTTTTCCTTTGTGTATAGCACAAATTGTAGTGGATTTTGAATTTACACATTCAATATGCCAAATAGATACCCACATATTTTAGCAATATTAATTAGAAAATGTCACTAACTTCTATACAGAAGACAAAACTGTCATTCTGTGGAACAAAAGGTTCTTTAAAAAATTCGGTAAAATCCTCACATTTCATATGACTTCAAAAGGCAATGAAACACTTGATACTGATTTGAGAAGGAATTAACACAGAAACATTGATCCCTTGTCTTTAAGTGACATACATGACATACTGTGATTTCTGCTGGATATTTAACAGAAGCAAATCATCACATTGTCACTTCTTCATTTTATAGTTTGCAGTGCCTACTGTACCTTTTGCTTATTTGAGAATGTAGAAACATGAGGATATTTCCTTAACAGAATTCTCATTCATTTTCTCATTAACTTAAATATACATATAGTACTTTTTAGTCAATACCTACATTTAGAACAGTAATCCTTACCCTTTACCATCACCAATTTTAGGCTTTAAAACAAGTGTTAAATTCTGGAATAGGATTTTTTGTGGAATAGAATGCATTTCAGCTACTTCATGTTAAGGAAAATCAGAAGAAAATAGTTTCCTAAAGACAATTTCAAAGTTCTTTCTAGATTCTCATGCTGGATACAAGGTAATACAAAATAAAACAACAGGAAGAAAAAGATGTATTGAGTTTATATGCCAGATGCTTTAGAAATCTCTTCCGCAATAGATTCAAGTTCACAAAGAAAAAGGAGTGTTAAAGCAGGGGTGGATGAGGAGGGACGTGAAAGGGGGAAGATATAGAATGCATTTTTAGGACCAAGAAACCAGTAAAATAAAAAGAAATATACTTGTTTTAATAACAAAACAGAAAAGAGAAAAAGGAGTCCATTGCTAGTAAAGCAGTCCCAGCCCTGCCCTGCCTGGCTCAGGACCCTACCAAGCCCAGCCCAAATTGTGACCCAGCCTTAGCCCATCCTGGTGAGGTGCTCCATAACCAGAGGTGGGGCTGACCCCAGAGCTCCTGCTTGTCCTGCTCCTGGCTGGAGTGACGCGATTGGTCCTGGCTGCCTAACCCTGCCCTGATGGACCCTGGGGTACTCCTGCTGCTGCAGCATCCTGATAGCAAAATGTAGAACAATATATTGACACTGTTGAACTTGTACCAAAAGTGTTGGAGTGCTCATTGCCTTTTCTGGGCCAGACTTACCAAGTATTTAATTTTCTGGTCTTCTATATCCAAGCACTGCCATGATTTAGTGATCCTCAAATCAATCCATTGCACAAAAAAAAATCCATTGAAGTCCAAAATCTATCTTCATGTCAGCAATATCAAAATGAGATTGTGTATTTCAAAATGACTTTGCCTACTTACCTTTTTAAATTTAGTTTAGTGTACTCAGGACTTTAGTTTATTTAGGGCTTCTTCTTCAGCCAAATGATCCAATGATCAAAATGATCCAAATGATAATTACATTTTTTATCTCACTAAAGAAAAATTCAGGCTTCCATTTCCTTAATAAGATCTTAACTACAGATCTGTACATATCTTGAATCATCTGGATTTATTGTGCACGGATAAATCACAGTTACAATACATGTGCAGCAGTTTGGAATAGTCCACAGATCATTTCTCCAGATATGTGAAAATCTCTGACAGCTGTCCAAAGTCCTGAAATTCTGCCTAAACAAGAGAGTGTAGCTGGTGAAATGAAGATATATTGCACATCAAAAAAAAAAAAAAAAAAAAAAGAGAGTAAATTTGGGGAAACTGATTCAGTTACTCTGTGTTGGTGCATGAACTGTCACAGTTTCAATGAAATAAAAAATTGATCAGCACATTGTCTAAATATACTATATACCTTCAACAGTGATTTAGTAATTTTTTTAAATCCGTTATATTTTGTGTTATTGCAACTATTAGAGAAAAGAGACAAGCTCTTTCAACTAGTTTATGAGACAGAGTTCAAACCTGTAGCAAACATATTTTACCAGCTACAACATGGATCCAACAGATTTGGCTTAGCAGTGCACTGAAAGATTAATACAGGCAATTCAAAAAGTTGTGAGAATTCAGGTCTCAAAGGGAATTCTCAGGAAGGTATAAGAAACTACATGTGTGTGACCTGAGGCTAAAAGTATAATCATTTCATACCCAAAGCAAAGAGCAAGATAAGAACTCAAGTGCAAGGAGAGAATATGCATGCCTGTACTGCAGATGTTCAAACCCTAGTCTCTGTTACATTCTCAAACACTATTAAAAGCAGTGGAATTACATGCAACACAACCAATGGGCAAATTTCACAAGGTGAATTTTATCATGTCAAGTTGTACAGAGAACTAGCAATTAAGGAAATTTGTGTTTGTATGTGTTTGTATGTCTAATCTCCTGTATTACCATAATGTTCTAGTGAATGACTTAATAAGAACACAATATAAATGAAAACATTTTCTTGACATATCTGAAAATCAGTTATTCCTCCTGGTACATTAGAAGGATTAACAGCCTCTCTGAAAGATCTTGCTTCTCAAATAACATTATCAAAGATATGGGTGTTTGTGGGAAAGCTTTTTCCACAGTGGATTTTACAGATCCAGGATTCAACTTAGAATTCAACTGCAGAAGCTTCAAGTCCTGATTGGTAACTATTATTATTTTATACATAAATAAAAAACAATTATTATTACAATTTTTATCATTGTGTCCAGGATGCCACTAAGTGCAGAATTATTCTATTAAATAAAGCTATAAAGAATAAGCAATAAATATAAATAAATATCATAAAGTTTTATAAATATATTAAAGGGAAAAAGCCATGGTTTGTTTTCCTTAGACTAAAAAGTTTTTAAATAAATAGAATGGTAGAAGCACCAAATATTGAAGAATCAGAAAATAGTGATAGTTATGTTCTGAAAACAAACCAGAATAGCAAAAAATGAAGAAGCACAGGGACTACAGAGAAATGAAGAAGTGGATGTATATTAAGATACGTACAGAATGCATTGGATACAAGACTAAACAAGTAGCGAGAAATGTAATTGACTGAAAAGTCAGTTTACTAAACTTCTGTCTACTTAATTTAAATAAATAGATTCTCTAATGAAGCAGAAATGTATATTGTAAAATTAAAAACAAACTGAAAATACATCATTTGCACAGTGGAGTCAGATGGTTAAGTAGGAAACATATCATCCAAAACTCACTGTGTTTTATACCTGCATGTGTATCCTTGTTTAAAGAGTCACATAAATAATAGTTAGGCCAGGATGACTCCATCTTGTAACAGTTTCCTCTTAATTGCTGAATAATTTATGTGAAAGCATTGTAACTGTCTTAATTAATCAAAAAAATCCCCCTGTGAAATGCCTAATTCAAACCAAGAGAAATTCCTATTCCGACATCTCACAACAACCAAGTTAAACGTGTGTTTTATTTTTTTTAAGACATCACACTGTGTTTGCTTGTAAAATGAGTATACCATGTTATAAGCAGCCCTGAACAGTGCATTCTGGGGTGGGGCTTTTTGTTTTTTGGGGGTTTTTTGAAAGACTATTATACAGAGGCAGCACAGATCGCAGGCTGAAAAATTATTAGAAACTACAGAACTAAATACAGAAAATATTTCTTGCCCAAAATCCACAAACCAGAGTACGGGAAATTCTAAAAGACTCTTGTAACCTTTCAACAGCTCACTGCTACTTTATACTGACATAAAGAAACATATAGATACATTAAAACAAACAAACAAACAAAAAACAAAAAACTAGGAAATACAGCTGTGTTTACACCAGAGTATTAAATTACTTTCTCAGTCTGTTCAGTGAGGGGTCCAAGGCTGGAGCACTCTCTCCATGGAATCAATACAGCAAGACTTCAACAGCATTTAAGTCACATATATCTGATTTGTGAGCAGCTGGAGGTACACTTGGACACACTTATTTTGCCAGTTGTAAAATACACCCAGCAAAGACTCTTCTAGAATTTGATCTGCACTCAATACATCTTGCACCATGGACACATAACAGACTCACTTTGTTGTCTTCTGCAAAAGACCTGCCTAACTCTTGCTATCATTCACAATAACATCTAGCAAGAAAATCCTGAAAAAGAGGTCAGGATTTAAACAGAGCCAAGACTATCAGTCTCCCTTGCTCCTCACCAAATTTTTCATGACTCTTTGCTCATTGTCCTGTTGCCTTTTTGGCCCAATTCAGATGTTCTGGGAAAACCTAGTCAAGAGAGAGCTTGAAACTTCTTCGGTCTCAAGTGAAAGCTTTATGAAAAGAAATATTTTTGTCACACTAGAAAAGTCACTGATTTATTCATGCCTCAGACTGATGCCTTCTAGCCCTATAGAGTCAAGAAGCCACAAGTCTGTACTCTCATTCCAGAACACTTTCCAAATGAAGACCGAAAAATGTCTCCAATGAGACTTTACATGTTATCCTTTGAACTCAGTGATAACGTGAGATACTTCCCCCCCAGTGCAGCACCAACAGTTGTGGCAGATGTTTGTAGGATAATCCTCAACATTTTTTCATCTACCAGGGAAGTAAAGATATGCCCACACAGGAGAAAAAGAGTACTCAGCAGGCAATAGCTGCTATATTTTAGCGGTACTCATATAACAACAAAGTGGCAATCACAAGGGACTTGAGATACATTTCATATGAGACCTGAATGCTTCCTTCTGTATACCTCTGCCTTCTGCCTACCTACGTCTGCCTTCTGGATCTCCTAGACTAATGCATCTGCCCTCTAGAAGTCCAAACAAAAATGAAACAAGAGTCTAACTTATCAAAACAACTTTATCAGGAAACACATGCTGATCTTTAAAATTCTTTTTCTCTTAACTCTATTCCATAGTAAAGATAATACTTCACATATGATTGCTGAGTCTGAAGTTCCAAATGTGGTGAAATGTTGCGAATTTGGTAAACATCAATGGCGATGTGCTTTCTCTCTTGCAAAGGGGAGTGAGTTCTTGCTGAATTTTAAGTAGTCTTTTACATGTACAGCATCCTCAAGTAGGAAGAAACCAGAGAAATACTAGAGAAATTCTCTTCCTGTTCTTTCTTTTTCCTTTTCTTGAAGGAAATTTGTTGGCCTTCCATACATGTTTGTCATCACCTGTGTCATTACCATATATGGAATATTTTACATACACTGGATATACATTCCTTGTTTTCTCTGTCATTCCCATTATAATCATCTTTCTCAGCTCCTAGAACTTTCTATTGAAAATGTAATGGAGGTCTCACAATGGTGAATGAACAAATTAATTTTATGCAGTTTATCATCTCCAGTGTGGAGAAAAAAACTTTGAGATTTCTGTATAAAAATCATTAGCTTGATAAATTGGAGTTCCATGTATAAAGAATGCTTAAAATATCAGAAAATAACTAATGACATTAAGTGCTTTAGAAATCTCTCATAGACCATAGTCCTAAAATCATGGAGTGAAGGCATCTCATAAAAAAAAAAAAAAAGAAACTAAACTAAATTGCATTTCTTAAATTTCCCAGATGTTAAAACCTCCATTTGGCATTTTCTCTCAAAACAGAGAAAGCATATTTAAATAAAAAAGTACAGAAGAGATGAATACACTGCTGTTTATCTTCAAAAGTAGATACCATGTTTAGAGGAAAGGAGAATGAACAACTCTACCCAAAGAAAAGAATAGATCATACTGGAAATAATACAATATTTTTAAATATTAAGATAATTATATTTGACCCAAATACCTAATAACTATTAAAAACCTTGGTAGTGGTCATTTGCTTCCTGAAAACACTCTCTCCACCCTCACTTCAGATTATATAGAGTATTATTTGGTTCTTCTCACAAGATCCAAGCAGGTACTGCCCCAAAGAAAATTACCCATATTGCTATCTGAAAAAAAATCCAATAAACCAAAAAATCTGAATTCTCTTCAAGAGTAACTATATTAGTAAATTACATACCTTCATTCTTGGAACTAGGTCGCTGCTTTGTGAGAGAAAAAGGCTGTTTATAAGTAGCTCCACTAAAAAGATATTTTTAATGCTTTTGCATATTCCTAGTAAAATTAAATCTTCGTCTTTAATGGGGCTTTTGTGTACTTCCACCATACAATCTTAAATAGTATCGGTTCATTTCTATATGTTTTAGAAAGCTAAAGTAAAATCTTTTCTCATTTTAAGCTGCCTTCTTTAATTTCTGTGCACTTCTTTGTTGTCCTACCTCAACTCTTTTCACTTTTTTCTCAAATAGAAAAGTAACAGAGAAAACTGAGAACAGATCTCTGTCAACCATATAGTAACTATATTCTAGTAAGGGATATCAACTGAAGAAGCCTTTTAAACACTTAGCTGGCCCAAAGAAGATTACACTCCTATATATTTATTTTGTTTTGAGTACCCAGCAATTTTAAACAGCAGATGGGAACTGACTTTCCTTGTTTAGTAGAAAATAAAAAGCTATACTGGTAATAAGCTCTCCCTCACCCATCAGGTAGCTGGAAAAGGATATGATAAAAAGTATTTGTTACCTTTACTGAAAGGAAGGGGGGGAAACTACCCCAAACCTTAACCAGTGTCATAAGTATTTACTAACAGCTGACAAATATGCTATAATTCCTTTGTATAGCAAACCATGGGAAATATTTTATGCTGGACTTAGTTACCATGAGTCACCTGTGCTGTTAGTGTCATGTGTTTTGTAATTTCTTCTGAAGGTGGAACACCTACAGACCATATCAGCTAAGGTATAAGGATCTAGGATTTACAACACTTTGCTCTTCTGTATCCCTTCATTTCAAGCAAAACTGCATCTTAACCACTGGCTTTTATTAATTGTCTTCAGTCACTACTGACACAGCAAGAATTAAAGAAAATCTGTGTATGGGGGGGGAAAAAGACAGATCAGGTTTGCTTTCTAGAGAGAAATAGGCTTAGGATTTCTTACTTGTTCTCAATTCTTTTGGTCATAAATAGAAAAAAAAATAAAAGAAATTTTTCAAAACAATCAAGAAATTTAATGTAAATCACAGTTTACCTCCCTCTTCAAGCTTCAGCTTTGTTGGTTAGTTTTCTCTTTTCCATATATTTCTTATTACCTAGATATTGGATATGAAAGAGTTTTTGTAGTTCTACTAAAGAGAATGTTTTGAGATTGGAGTCCAAAGTGCAAAATAGAAGAATATTTATTTTTGTATCTTGAGATTTAAGATAATTTTATTTTTATGTTCTATAGCTTCCTAGCTCTATGATATCTAAATATGAAGTACTCCTATACTATCAGTAATGACAAAATCAGGAGTATCATTTAATTATGTTTCAACATTTGGGCCACAGAGACATTAAGATTTGTGAACAGAAGTTTCAGTTATTTAATTTCTAAAAATAAATATTTATTAAACTTTCATAAGTAAAAAGAAAAATTTCACTGAGTAAACTCTGTCGTCTTTCTTGTTGTTTTTCTCTTTTGCCACCTCTCTGTCTTCACAGCTCAAGGAGCAGCTTAGGTATGGCAGGTTTTCCCCATGGCCTTGAAAGCCTCAGGCAAGAAAGAGTAGTCCCAGTCTGCCCAGTCCTTTTCTGTTCATCACATACTGTGACTATTTGAATTTTGCATTGAAAATGTTTGTACCGAAAATGTTTCTCCCTTTGAACCAGCTAGTTTTTTAAAAAAAACCTTGCTGTCAAGGCGACTTTTGGGACATCTGATTTTGCTTCTTTTTATGACAAAGACTCTGATTCTGCTTCAGATATACACTTTCTTACTAACCTGTGTAGCTTCTGGCAGGTTTATAGGCAAGACAAAAATATGTTTAAGGTCCAAAATTAATAAATAAATAAGATTTGCTGTACTAAAAAAAGCAAGTGTTTTATTGACTTTCATCTTGTGCAGACTTCAATTTGTACAGTGCTGCTTTTCATTCACACTCTTTTTCTCACTACTAAAGGAATAGTTCTATTTATATGTACTATTTAATTCAAGATTTAAAATGGTTGTTGATTCCTGGATGACATCACTAATGATTTAAAAGAAAATTTTAAAAATGGAAGTAGTTAGTTATTGTGGCAACTAGTATACATGCACCGTAATTTAAATTTGTACATGAAAGGTTTCTCAGTGTACGTTTGTTGTTTGCAAAAGTGGGTTTCACCATTAGCAGAAGGGCTGTACAACTGGATCCAGTGCCAGTGCCACTTCTCCTCCCTCTACAGAGCTCTTCCAGCTGAAGTCACAGCAGTCTGTAGGTATGTAGGTCGCTGTCTCTTCTGCCATATTGCTGAACGGAAGGATGGCACGAAAGAATATTTTGGTGGTATATTGTGAAGGATCGTCCCGAATCATAGGCAGCTACATGATGATCAAAGCACTATGGTCAATATCCACATCTTTTCCTCCTCTTTTCTTAACCACACTTATTTCTTCAGAGTAAAAATATCCTGTTGTCTAGAAATCTCGTGTCTATTCTGGTTTTCTATCTCATCATCAATATGAATTGGAATAGGTCCCTGAAACGATTATGTTTACCAGGCAACTGAGTAATTCTGCTCTATTTGCAGAACTTAAATATCACAACAAAGACTATTTGGAGATATGATCAAGATTATTTAGACAGACAATTATGCATTTTTCTGCACAAAATTTCTCAGCTGGCACAGATCCTTACTAACCAGCTGCATGTGAGTGATAAATAGACATCATGGGGTAACATGATTAATTAGATGTACAATATCTGCAGACATACCAGAGGAAAGCAGCCACCTTTCTGGAGTGATATGTTGATCTAGATTCAACACTGTAGCATCAAAATAAGAGCTATTTTGACCAGAGGAAAAAAACCTTCAGTCATTTCTTCTATGTGGCTTTTGATTAAGGACAATAAATTGGGGTTTGTCAAACATGGATACAAGGAGCATAAGTACATCTTACCCCTTCAGGCTCTGCACTGCCACAGTATTTGTGAAATTGCCAAAAATCCAATTGCTTTTAATTCCTTTCATGCTGATGGGTTAACAGTACACATATTCTACTCTTGCCTTGCATTTCTTGCATAAAGACATTAACTCTTCCCTCAGAATTTATGTGTATGGTTATGAAAATGCTGGTGGATACACAGAGATGTGAAATTAATATTAATTATGATTGATCATAAATGGAATTTAGTATACACATTTTGTCAAGTTGTGTCAGGGGAGATTTGGGATTGGACATTAGAAAAAGATTCTTCACCCAGAGGGTGGTTGGGCACTGGAACAGGTTCCCCAGAGAAGTTGTCACAGCACCAAGCCTGACAGAGTTCAAGAAGCATTTGGACAACACCCTCAGGCAAATGGTGTGACTCTTGGGGATAGTCCTGTGCAGGGCTAAGGGTTGGATTCAATGATGCATGTGGGTCCCTTCCAACTCAGCATGTTCTGTGATTCTGTGACTCACAGGACATTCCCAGAGAGTTACACAATGGTATCATTTATATAACTGCCATATTTATATTAGCAGTGTTAGCATGTCAATAGTAATTCTGGGGATTGATTTAGCTTAGGAAGCTAAGACCAGTTAGCTGAACACCAATAAGAAAAGATTCAAATACTGTCTAAGCTGACTTTCTGAGTGCCTGTTGAATGTGAGTTGAATGTGCAAAGCTAAGATTGGAATTAAGAGCAATATCTTTATTAACTTTAAAATAAATATTTTCATTTTGTAAAATATTCGTGTTACACTGTATTAAGTAAGCAAATAAAAACTGGGTTAATCCATATTGTCTACTTATTTTTTAATTCTGGAAAGTTTGTAAAAGCCATACAAGAAAATGGGGGACCAAGGAAGACTTAAGGAGTCATCTCACAGAAAGGCATTTTATTTTCTGCAGTTTTTCATGTGGCTTGAACACTCTCAGTTCATACAAAACTGCTTTAAATTTGTCATGTTTTGCATGCTATTTTACAACCATCAATATAAACTTAAAACATAGGAATAAGGTTGAACTGTCCAGTGAAAACAAAGAGAGAACAGTGTTTTTACAGTTACTTTTTTTAAAAAGCAACAACAAAATATAATTACAATATTAAGGAAGATACAATATTAAGGAAGATGCTGATGTAGAGTTTGCATTGCTCAAAGTTTTATAGATAGGGGATTTCGAATCTAGTTTTTTTCATCTTTACTTTTGAGCAGATAAAATCTCTGGCTATGATTTAGGGAAATAAAGCCCTTCAAAAGTTCCACTCTTTATTGAATGTAAAATTTATGCAGTGATTTTGGCCTAAGTTCATCTCACCAATTGGAATGGAATCTTATTTGAAGGTGTCTTAGACATCCCATTTAAATACATAAGATAACATAGAAGAAAACTTTGTTCCCTCTTTGAGTGGACATGCAGCTGATTGATGTGCTGATAAATCTACCCAGCCTTCTTACACCTCCTTATCTTGAAGCATACTTTTTTTTTAGCATACCATCCCTCTAGTCCCTATTCTTTTAGTCAAAAGCAGCTGAAGAGCAGAAAAACCCTGCAGCTATTTCTTTCTTTTGTGTTGTTTCATTTTCTAAAGTAGGTCACTCTTCCAGCAGATGTGAGCCGAATGAAGGTTTAACAGGTTATCTCACAATTAATTGCACTCTAAAGCAGTAGCTGGAGCGGTAGTTAAGTAAAGTAGCTGTGTAATGAAAAGACTGCATTTCTATGAGCATTTCGAAGGTGAGAAAAGAATTAGAAAAACTTCATTCAAAACTTCTTTTAGCTACATGCTACATCCTTAATGAATATAAAGCAGGAAGACATATTACACTGCAAAGACTCTCTGTTCCCTTTCATATACACTCAATTTTCACGTTTGAGATTTCACAGTTAAGAAATCCTAGTAAGAAAATCTGGTCACATTCAGTGTCACAGAAATACATAAGTAAAAATAAGGAGGAACACTTATCTATTCCTTCTTTTCTAAGGAAAGTAATTCTCCTCCTAGATTCAAAGTGCTTTATAGATTTCTCCAGCTTTCTGAATAAAACCCAATTGTTTCTGCACATAATTAAACAATACTCTTCCAGATAATGAAAAAAAAAGTCTATAACTGTTCCAAAGAGTAGAAAGTTTTGGAGAAAACTCACTTTTCCAGGCAAATTACTGGCACTGCAATCCTGCTGCAAAAGGAAAAAATGCATATGGTAGTATTTTCTTAAATCATAGTGTATTTTTCCCAACCTTCGCACTGTTCTTTTTTCCTTGTCCTATATTCAAATAAAATCAGTCATTATCCAACCAATGGTAATATTCTCAGAAATTATATTAAAATTATTCAGAAATTAATCACAAAGGATATATCTATTTTCAACGGAAAATTTCTATTTTAAATAGAAACATTATTCTTCTGTATCACAGTACACCTTTTTATTATTCAAGTTATTAAAAAAGGCGGGCTCTTCATTATCTGAAGAGAGTAAAAATACAGTCAAACTTGATAGTCTCACTGTCAATTTTGTTCATGCAAGTGGTGCACTTTGATTAATCATCTTTCTAAGCTCGTTACATTATTTTACTGCTGCATAGTGCAGTACACTTTTATTCTTTTCCTGCTAGACTTCTCAAGAGCGATGTAGTACATACCTCTATTTACATATGATTTTTGTATCCGGCATAAGATTATAGCTAAATCTGTGAATACAGACTCAGACCACCATAAAAGCACTGCTGACCCAAAAAAAACCACAAACCCAACAAACGAAACGCCCCACAAACAAATAAAACAAAAAACAACATATAAAAAAAAAAAAAAACAAACACAAAAAACCCCACAAAAACCACAAAACCACAAAGAAAGTAGAAATACCCATAGAGACACCAAAGTTTTGATCTGAAGGGATCTATGCAACAGCTCTTCATAGTAACAACTTTATCAGTTGTCTGTTGAAGAAAAAGAAATAGTGTGCCTAACATATCTCAATATTCCATTGCCATAATATTCAACTTTTATTTATGTTCTTTTTCTCTGTTGAGGTTTTGCTGTAACATATAAATGAAATTCAAGAAGATAATATTTATTTCTGAACAAAACATTAAATAACAGAAAATTACATGAAGATATGCTTTATTTTGGAGTGTAACGTGTACATATAAACTAGATTTCTATTGCAGATATAATTATATCAATTTTCTTTATTTTTAGCATTACATTTTCACAGGGTCTGCAGTTTCTTCCTATTCTTGAAACAAGCACTATAAAGAGTTATGAAATTATTTATGGCATCAGTGGAATACAATTTCTGTCAACACAGTCCCAGGCTACCATGTATCTGGACACCATCTTATTTTCCAGAGTTTGACAAAGGATATATTTATATCCAGCTAAAAAATCCACTAGTACTCCATTTCTTGAAAAAAAAAAAAATAAGACCTGAACTGTGAAAACTGAAGATTCACTAAGGGGATATAACATGATGCTGTTCACAGATCAAATGCAAATTCAAATCAAAGGTGCTCATCTTATTTTCACATCACCAAAGACAAAAAACCATTAGACACTTACATAACACGGGAATATTATAACACAGTAATATAATAATACAGTATTAGGGATAGAATGCCAAAATCCCTTTTTAATGGCATTGAAACTTTTTTGTCATATTTCTTTTAATTCTGAAAATACATGTTGCTATTGATACACATGCTACTGTCAAGAGCTAGAACACCACATGAAGTATTGTGAACATTTCAGTTTCAAAACCTGATATTCATTGATCTCCATTAAATTCATACATTGACAGACTTTGTAGCAAGTTATTTTCTGTTTTGATCTACAAATAACATCAGTGGCCCAAAAATCAAAGCTATTGATTAAACACAACCACCCAAAAAGGCTACATCAATTTGGTATGTTGGAGAATTAGTCAGTCACATACATTTATGTAGTATAAATCCAGAGCATTTTCAGTTAACTTTCAAAGCGTCACTCAGGGTCGAGAAAAAATTAACAAAGAAAAATTAATTCTTTCACTGTCCATGCTAGCTAGGCTGCATCTAGGAATAATAAAGCAATTCAGTCTCCAAGTCTGTTACTATGGTAACAATAAATTCCCTTCAAATATAAAGAAACAGTGGACTGGAGGGGATCTCTAAAACCTTTTTCATCAAACACAAGAAACTTGTCATATAGATATTGTCTATTTTTATTTGACTCTGCCTTAAATATAATTTCATGTTTTACTCCGCTGTTCCTATGGAAGGTGAATAAAGAAACCCTGAAATAGACTCCTGACGTTTTGAGATCAATTGTGCTCATATGTTAGCATTCTCCTTTAAGTTAGGTAACTCAGCCTCCCAGAAATTCATTTTGTCTGTTACTTAAAGATCATAGTATTATCTTTCCTCAGTAACATTTTTCTTGTCTAAGATTATCCTACTTTCCTAATTTAAGGTCAGTTTTGGTTCACTGACTATTCCCACTTCCTCTTCTTTGCACTGCTTTTTCAGTTTTTGTTCATCTTTCTTGAATATGAGTGACCATAAAAGCCTATCTCTTTCCAAGTGCATTCCTTATACTCTGGTATTCCCTTCCTGTGTGTCATTATTTCTTTTACATACAGAATCATGCCCTGGTGCATCTTAAGGCATGGGCAAACTAAATCTTTAAAATTTCATCCCATTTCTACTATCCTGTCATCAAGATAGTCCTTCTTACTTTCTACAGATTTCAGCCTGACGGTTCTCTTTTTCTTGATATTATTAGCAATTAAAAAATGAAAGTTAGTGTCAAAGTGTAACTTGAGAAACAAAACCTCTGGCTTTACTCCTGCCCATCAGCATAGTCCACGTCACCTCCTCTTCAATCAGTTTTTTAATATCATCCCATGATAATGATCATCATTTCTAGTCTAGCTATGACATTTCCCTTGTCAAATAACTCTTGCAATGTAGAAGGCTAGGATATAGTTAACCTACTTTCTCTAATAAGAATAATAGTTTCTCTAATAAGAATAATTGTTATTCAACAAATAAAATCTACAGTTCATAAAATGTTTTAATAATTCCTATTTTTTCTTTAAATGTAATTTTTGAGATTTTCTTTAAAATATGATCAAAAACTTTTTTGCAGGAGAGCCCATTGGACAAAACTTCAAAACTTCCAGGGGTTTACCACCCCTTGGGATTACCACTTTTCCTTAGCTTCAGGGGGAAAACTTGGGTCAAACCACTACAGACAGACAGACAGATAGATAGATAGATAGATAGATAGATAGATAGATAGATAGATAGATAGACAGATAGATAATAGATAGACAAAAATCTTCTGTTTTCAAAACACAGAAAGAGATATTACCTAAATCCTTACTATGAAATTATTAAAGGGCTTGAATTTTATTTTCAATTTTTGGTAATTTTCATTTTCAAACTTACAGTGCAAGTTATTATTCTTTTTTTCTTCATATTTTACCCTCTACTATGGCCATCATTAACCTTACTTGAACACTGAAGAAAGTGTTTAGGTTTTAGGTGTCCCAAATTATGTATCTTTAGTTCATCTTCACTAGAAAACAGTTCACATCACATTTTTTGTTTGGGTGTGTATTTTCAACTTTATATTTTATTCCTATAATTTCTAAACCTAAAAAAAAATTCATAATAATTTTCTTTTGACCTTGGACAATTTTCATTTTATACTTATTCTTCCTTGTTCCAGGAAGGTTTTCATTCCAATTGACTACTCCAAGCCGGTGCTCTTTCAAGGTTGCCCCTTGAAATTGAGAACATCGGTTCTCTTATTTAATCTTCAGCTTAAATGTCAGTCCTCTGTGAATTTCCTGACACTTCCAAGAGAAACTATAGCATAAAATCCTGTCTAGTTGGTTCAATGACTGGTAAAGAAATCCACCAGTCTCTGCTTTTTGCATTAGTGGTAATGTACTACTAATAATTGTTGCTAACTATTTTCTATGAGAAAATAATAAATTTTGTAATTAGAATTCCTGGAAATTCCTTTCTCTGTTTTATAACGTGTCTCTTACCACATCTATATATAATAGGGAGAACCTCAACCAAAATCATAACACCACTGCAATATCTCCTGCATAATTTATCTTCAAAATTGACTCCAAATTAAATATCTCAACTGATGATGTCATTTGTGCACATTACATTACACTGTGTTACACTTCTAAAGTGAAGGAGGAGTTCTTTCTGGTTAGACAGCTCTTTTTTTCTGACTCTTGAATTTGGTCATAAGATTGATCTAAACATTATAAAACATGAAGAAGGAATCAATTATTAATATATTTATAAAATTATTCTTTTTAATTACCTGTATTTCATTTATGTGTAAGGCATCACTACAAGTCAGCAACAAAAAAAAAAAATTCCTAATCTTAGAGAAAAGTTTACACTTAAACATTTTCAGTTTATATTCTCAAGTGTTTGGCACATGGTGTGATTCCTGGGGATGGTCCTGGGCAGGGCTAAGGGTTGGACTTGAGGATCCTTGTGAGTCCCTTCTAACTCAACATACTCCGTGATTCAGTGATTCAGTGAAAAGTAAATACCACTTCCTATGTCCTTCATAATCATCTAATGATGTTTTGTTGTTATGTTTATGATTTTTAAGGTATAATCCCAAAAGAGGATTGATTTGCCTCACATAGGAAGTTAATTTGGCTAACAGCAAATTTATTCCTGTCTTAGGAATGTAAGTAAAGAAATTCATATTCTGTGATTTCTTGAGTCTTGTATAGATACATGATGCTGTAAACATTTTTGCTGCTATTGTGCTAGTTACCTCAATGAAAACACTCAGTCTCACATACATCTATTATTTAATGAGTTCTGAGATCCTTTCCCAGAAAAGATAACCCTGAGATTTTGTTTGCTTTTCCAGAAAAAGGAGTTTTTTAACTTTCTGTCAGCATCATTTTGCATTCCTATTTTACTGCATATTTGGAATGAACTGCACTGTTCCCAAAAATAATCTTCAGAATATCAAATACATAGGCAATATGATAACTTGGGTTCTGTCTAGACATATAATATATAGTTTCAGAGAAGCTGTCGTGTATTGCACTCATCCATATAATCTCATTTCAAACATTTATTCAGGCTGTGTGAAATTGATCATTTATTTTGACAATCTTCAGTCAACAAATCCCTTGAATAATAATAGTATAGGAACTTTTATGTTATGTTTTTTTTTAGACCATAAACTAAGAAAAAATAATTATGCCTTGATTGCTTTATATTTTTATGAATGTTTTCCTTATCCAGGATAATTATAATTGTCACCTCTAACTTTGGTTTGAGGGCTTTTTCTCTTCTGATATTTCAGTAGCTAATTTTTGCACAGTTTATTTTTATAATACTTCTTTGTAAATCAGGTTCATCGCAGCAGCTGAAAGCCTGCTACCAAGTAACTAGAATTCCCAGGCACTTAAAAGAATGGACAGACACATTGACCTAAAGCCATGGGGTTTTGAGGCAGGGGCACATTGACCTGTTGGAGCGACTCCAGAGGAGGGCCATGAAGATGATCAAAGGGTTGGAGCACCTCCCCTATGAAGACAGGCTGAGAGAGCTGGGATTGTTCAGCATGGATAACAGAAGACTTCTATCAGACCTTATGGCAACCTTCCAGTACCTAAAAGGGGCCTACAAGAAAGTCGGAGAAGAATTTTTAACAAGGGCATGAAGTGATAGGATAAGGGAAAATGGTTTTAATCTGAAAGAAGGTAGGTTAGGTTATGTATTAGGAAGAAATTCTTGACTGTGAGGGTGATGATGCACTGGAAGAGGTTGTCCAGAAAAATTGTGGATGCCTCATCCCTGGAGGTGTTCAAGGCCAGGCTGGATGGAGCTCTGAGCAACCTGGTTTAGAGAAAAGTGTCCCTGCCTGTGGCAGGAGCTTCGGAACTAGATGATCTTTAAGGTCCCTTCCAACCCAAACCATTCTATGATTCTGTGATATTAATGAGTATGGTTATTTTTAATATTAACATATTGAATATCTTGTGGGAACAACGTAAGGCGTTGTGGTTCTCATTGACTCTGCTGAGTACAGCAGTATCAAAGCATATATCAGCTTCATAAATTAGCTTGAAAAAACTGCCAAACCATTGTTATTAAAACAAAGAAATTATGAAGTATCTTACTGTAAAAACATCTGAACATCGTTACATTTATTTTGATTTCTTTAATTCAATAAAAACCACACCCTCACTTTTGTTTTTCCTTCTAATAGATGGATCTAGGAATTACCATACCCAAAGTCCAAAAGCCTCTTCTAGTCTAAAAACATCTGAACATTATTACATTTATTTTAATTTCTTTAATTCAATAAAAACCACACCCTCACTTTTGTTTTCCCTTCTAATAGATGGATCTAGGAATTACCATGCCCAAGGTCCAAAAGCCTCAATTCTAGTCTTCAGCCTACGCAGCTGCCACCTAATTCTGTCGAGTAATCCTTTAACACCTAAAGCCAGTTAAGCCTGTTTCTTATTTTAACCTTCGTAACCTGCCAAAGATTGTGCTTTTGTGCATGCCTGGAAGCACTTCAGGCTCAACATCAGCAAGAGAGCTCCGGTACTCAAGTCAGGCTTAGATCTGTTGGGGTGCATAAATAGAAGAGCTCTTCCTTCATCTGTTTTGCCTGCAGTGCTTAATCTTACAGCTGGGTGTTAAAGCATGCCTACTGGATTTGGCTTCACACAAAATACCACAACAACCACAAGAAGAGATGGCTTCCCTAGCTGCTTCCATGGCTCAATATACTCACCTGCCTCAACCTTGTAGGAATTTAAATCTATGCTTTAATCCTGAAGCTGATTGTATTAACCATCAAATTATTGAAAATTCAAAGGTAATAGAATTGGTGAATGCCTTTAATCCCTGCTTCTGTTGAAGCATTTCTGTTTTACATCAAAGCACTCAAGATTCAAAAGACCAACAGAGGAAAAAAGAGCAGTATAAAACTCAACAGATTAGGAGGAGTCATGGGGCTCAGTCTTTTGCCTGAAGGATTATTATCCCTTTAACAGTCAAGGGATAAAAAAAGTTATATTATGTCGAGAACTCTTGCAAGCAAGTCTGTTAACTGCTAAGCTAGAAAGTCCTTTTCCTTCTTACAGTCTCTGCCTCAATATATCATTAATTATAGTACAAAAGTTGAAACAGCAGCAGCAGTAGGTTTGCAACAGTTGTGTGTTTAAATCCCATATGCGAAAACAGACCTCAGAAATACAATATCTTCTATGAATGCATTAACCACTAGATAATTCTATAAAAACATGGACACCTTCTCTACTAATCTTTCAAATAAAATGTGATAAAAATATTTTTGTGTGTTTTTTTTTTTTTTAAAGAGAGTTTGATATAATAGTTTTTGAGACGTGAAGCCACTTCCTGATGGCTATGAACATCTAATTCCAGGACATGAGCCCCATTTATCTGCTTATTTTTGACTGCTCACTGTTTCACATGTCGGTTTTTGGGCTTCCCCTTGTTTCCTGTGTACCCAATATAGATCCTGAGTACCTAACTCAGGCCGTGGTTCTCCTTCCTAGGATGAAATTCCCCAAGTTTAAATATTGAAATAAACAGTTTAATACTATCATGACTCATTAGTATAACCTGTCACAAAATCTGTACACACTGGAAAGACTTTGTCTGTATTTCCCTTTTTCTCATAAATCTTTGAAATAAAAATAATTTGAGGGTGTTTGAATTTCCTGCATGTATATTTGGGACTTAATATTTTCTGTTTAATTGGAAATATTTGCCAGTACCTCATATCTATTACAGTGGTAAAAAAAAAAGCAACAACAAAACCTAAACAAACAAACAAACAAACAAACATTTTGCTGCAGTGCTTAAGACACTCTAAAGTTACTAAATGACAGCAAATTGTCCCCACATGGAATGTGGCAATTTCTTACCATCACTCATGATGGGAAAAAATTACATAGATTCAATACATAAAATAATGGAAGAAAAATATAAGGAAATAAGAAGCTCACCTTTTAAATACTGCTAGAAATCTTCACAGGGCTATTCAAATACAAACAGAACTCGAGTCAGGTATTTAACCAAGAGGTACCATTTTCTTTGCAGTAGGTCTGTGTTTCAAAGCATCTCCAGGCAAGTTGGTTGGGAGAGTAAGTATTGGAAATCCTGTCAATTGCCTCAGCAGGCATCTTACAACCATGAGAATTTTGATTTGTTTCTGGAAATGTCATATATTTATCTGACTGTTCAAATTGATTATCAAAATTTAAAAGGCCCAGACCTGTATGAAAAAATATGACTAAAACTAGGTATTAAATCTGAGGATACTATTGGGAGAAAAGTGACAATGAAGTATTTTCATTCATGCCTTGTAAGTATGTGTGTAAAGCTCTGAATCAAATTTTTTCAAAGATTTTCACTTTTTTTTTTGTCATACCTATCAGATAAAGGAAATTTATGTCTCAGTTTTGCATTTGCTCAGGACGCAGTGGCCACTCAGTGCTGTGCAAGCAGTCTTTAAGTCACTGAACATTCAGTGAAGGCAGTAGAAGACCTGCTTCCTTATGTGAAAGCAGAATTGGTGAGAACTGAGTAGTGGCTATCATGTGATTTTGCTATGTCTTATTTCAATTCCATTACAGTCAGCAGAAATCTTATAAGGATATTCATTTCTTTTTGTTATCTGGTGTTTGCTGCAAAACTCTTTTTCTTTGGAAGAATTTTTTCTTTTTCCTGGCAGAAAAAAAATTAGTAACTACAGCAGAATGTGAAAATGCATGGTTTCATTCCAAGGAGTGGAAAAAAATGCAGAAATATTTACCAGGAGGACTTTCGGGTTCCCTGTGTACCACTGGTTTATTTTTAAGGATGATGTTCTGAACACATATACAAAAAGTATTGATGGCACAATGGCAGCAAAAGGGCTTAACAAAAATAGCATGTATGCTATTCTGCAAGAACACTCCTTCAAAAATAAAAGTAGTGGCTGTGCACGTCTGCACAATGTATCTATTCCAGAAAGCCAGACAAAGTGGATCCTTTCCACTCTATCAATGATATGGTATTTACTAGAAATTAGTTGAACAAGAGAGAAATATTAGGCTGTGTAGTTGTAGTGGTTTGAATCTTGTTTTCCCCCAGAGGCTAAGAAAAGTGGTAGACCCCAAGGGGTGGAAACCCCTGGAAGTTTTGAAGTTTTACCCAATGGGCGCTCCTGCAAAAATGTAAACATATCACAAGCACTGGAAGAGATGAGTTGTAGGTTTTTTTGTCGAGGAGAGGTGGCCATGTTGTAGAGCCATGAGGAAGGGGTTCTGAGCCCCTTGGGCCCTCTGGGGCCTCCCAGCCCCTGGCTGGGGGGGACTGCAAAGACTTGGAACAGTGCTAGACTGGACTAAGTGTCTGTAGTTATGCCGGGAGATGTTTTCTCCATGGGCGCAGAGCAGCAGCCGGCACTGACCAGAGAAACGGTGGCAGAGAGCCAGGACAGATAAGGACTGAACCGGAGAAGCAGAAGAGATGCAACTGAGTAAGGAAGACACGGAGTTGTCTCGGAGAGCCGAGAAGGAGAGTCAGCAGTTGAGAGACAGAGTTCTGGGGGTAAGAACTATACCAGACCCCCCCCAAACTCCTTTGAGACCTCCAGGAAAGGAGGACTTGGACTCCTATTTTGGAGAAGAGTTTTAGACATGCAGCACCGGAGAGAGAGAGAGGGGAGCTAAGAAGCTCAAAAGACATCCTGGAGCTGGACCGGGACGACCAGATGGAATGTGGGGGGAGTTGACCTTGGCCCCCCCCACTGCTGACAAGCCTGGCAGCCTGAGACAGAGCACAGGAGCTCTGGTAGAACTCTTGAGGCAAAGGCTTGCAACTGAATGCTGCCCAAGATGTCCTGACTCAGGGGTGAACCCCCCTGAGGAAGGGACTTTCACGAAGATGCCCCTGCATTTCGTGATATACCTGTGGTGACTCGAGTCTTGTCCCTGCTGGCAGTCCACAGGTGAGGCCTTTGCTTGGACCGAAGGAGAGCTGAGGGGCTTGGAGACCCCCTTGTGTGTATCGAAAAGAGATCCAGCTACAACAACCCAACTATCAACTGCTGCATGGAAGACAGATGAGGAGAAGCTGCTGCCTTAGAAGAGACTCCTGCTTTGAGACTGGAAGGGATCTGTCCTTCTTTCCCTCCTGGACTTTTATTTGGAGGGGAGAAGAGATCTGATCCATTGTAAATACTATATGTCATGGTAGAGATAGTTGTGATCGTGTGTATAAGGTGTTATAATATTTATTTGTATAGTCATTGTAATATATTCCCTTTCCCCCATTCTGAGTCTGGCGTGTTTTGTCTGGAAAAACCCATCCCACATTAGGTTGAGATGGGGAAGGGGATTTAGACTAGGGAATTGGATTTTGGGGCTATCTCGAAACATGACAGTATTAAATACATATATGCACATATATATACATACATCATACATAGATTCATTAGAAATAATCACCTATCTAGTTTTTACATGCCATCAGTGTGGACTACTCCAGCCATACACACTGTTTAGAATTTCTATGCAGTTACTCAGAGAAGAAATTAAAGATTATATCTGAGAAGTAGTTTAAAAGATTAACATAATGCAAATAAAATGAAGCATCCCTTAAAATTTCTAGGCAAGTTTTACTGTGGTTTACAGCAGTGCTGCTGTCATGCCTTCAATGACATTACACAGGTATAATGAGGACAGAAATGTAACTAAGTGAAACAGGGCATTCATTTTGGAAGCAAGGTACAACTAAGGGCTAGATTTACATAGGAATTTCAGAGCCTAGCTTCAGGGCAAAGTCCACATCTAAAATCCCTAAATAATTCAAGAAATTCACTAGGTGATTAGGATTAACAGCCTCATGGTTCTTAACAGGTAGTTAATGGGATGACATAGTAATCTTGCAGAGACATAATTTGGAGAGGCAGACACACAGACTCAACACCTTCCTCATAGGAAGGGGGCTAAAATCTTCATCTTGTACCTGTCTTGGGAGCATATAGACAGAAGCTTTAATGAACTCTCAAAGGACAGCACTAAAGGAATTTTGCTGAAAATGAAGAGCAGGAAAGAATGAAGTCAAAATTCTCCAGAGCTGGACTGTAGAAGCTAGCATGAGGTACTGATGGAAACTTCAGTTTGCATAAACATTTTTGTAATGTGTATGTATGTATGCCTGTGACATCTATATATAGAGTAGAAAGTATAGAATCAAAATTTCATCAAAAATCTAAAATAAGATTACACAAAGATTTTGGAGAAACAAAAATAAAGTGTTATGCTTATATGTGCACACACCTCCCTATTTGCAAATATACACATTTCAGCTGTAGGCTCAATACGTCCGTGTCAACCCTTCTTCCTTCCCCAGATGTGATAATCTACTCTGAGTTTGTTTTCACTGAAAAGAATCATAGAATTGCAATTTGGGTTGGAAGGGACCTTTTAAGACTCTCTAGTTTCACTTCTCTGTAATGAACAGGGACATCTTCAACTAGATCAGGTTGCTCAGAGCCCCATCCAACTGGACCTTGAATGTGTCTGGGGACGAGGTATCTACTGCCTCTCTGGGAAATCTGTTCCTCTATTTCACCACCCTCACAGTAAAAATTTCCTTCCTCGTATCTAATCTAAATCAACCCTCCTTTAGTTTAAAATCATTACCCTTTGTTCTGTCACAAGACACCCTGATAAAAAGTTTGTTCCCATCTTTCTTTTAGGCCCCTTTAATGGTAATGCAGAAACTGGACAGGGTTTGGGACTTACCCTTCTTCCCCCACACACCCCTGCTCCATATTATTTGCTTTAGAGTTTCAACTGCCTTTTTCTGTATGAGATGGACAAACTGACTAGTAAACAGACACCTACATAAGCACACTGTAAAATAGATAGACAAAACAAAATTTCCTTTTTCTGGATTCTGTAACAATACTGTCCTTTAAACAGTAATAAAATGTGGCCTCTAAATGCTTTGGATGAGTAGCTGGAAGACAAACAATACATTTTGTCTCATACTGTCAGAGTCCAATAATCTAGCACCCCTTGACTAACTGTTCCCAGAATGAGTCTTCCTCCTAATCAGCTGCTCATATTAAGGCTCATTATAGGAAAGTTAATGTGAAATTTAAGAATTAATAGTCTACAGTAATAAAATTTGATTAGCTAATACTCTGTTAAACCACAGAGTAACCTGACATGATTGTACAAAAATGTATTATTCATCTTTGGATGTATAAGCCTTGTAGTTTCTAGTCAATGTTTTTGTTTTATTGATTACTTAATAGTAGATCTAACACTAATCTTACCTTGTATTTAAATTTTTGAGATTATTCTTTAAAACTTATTTCTCTAGAGTGAATATACACATAAAATACAGTACTCTATTCAATATCTAGCTTTTAGTTAACTCCTTTCTTAGCAGATAGATGCATATTCATTACTAATCTTCCACTAAATTGAATTGACCTTAACAGCAACTGTTATTCCTGTCACTGTAGGGCAGAACTGAAGAAATACTAAATTTCTGCAAGAATATCATGAGCCAGTTTGTAAGAAGATACATTATTTTGCTTAAAAAAAAAATACACAGACAAATTAGCACCTGACTTAAATGTGTTGTTTCAAAGCTTTCTCCTCAAACCTTTTCATAGAATCACAGAATTCTGAGGGTTGAAAGGGATGACCAGTGGGGCCATCTAGTCCAATCTCTGTGCTGAAGTGTCATCCTAGAGCACACTGCAAAATGTAGAGTTCTTGAATACCCCCAGTGAAGGAGACTCCACAACTCTCTGGGTAATTTGTTCCAGTGCACAGTCATCCACACAGTGAAGAAGTTCTTCCTTATGTTCAGATGGGACTTCCTGTGCATCAGTTTCTGTCCATTGTCTCTTGTCTTAGTGCTTGGCATCACTGAGAAGAACTTGGATCCATCCTCTTGTAACCCTCTCTTCAGATAATTATGTACATTGGTAGAATCCCTTTTCAGTCATCTTTTCTCAAAGCTAAACAGGTCCAATTCACTCAGCTTTTCCTCATAAGAGATGCTCCAGTCCCCTAATCATCTTTGTAGCCCTCCACTGGACTCTCTGCTGGAGCTCCATGTCTGTCTTGTACTGGGGAACCCAGAACTGGACACAGAACTCCAGGGGCAGCCTCACCAGGGCTGACTAGAGAGGGGCAGAATCACTTCCCTCAACCTGCTGGCAATGTTCTTCCTAATGCACCTCAGGATACCATTGGCCTTCCTGGCCACAAGGGTACACTGCTGGCTCATGGACAGCTTGTTGTCCACCGGGAACCCCAGGTCCTTCTCTGCAGAGCTGCTTGGCTTCCAGCCTGTACTGGTGCCTGGGGTTATTCTTCCCAGACGCAGGACCCTACATTTGCCCGTGTTGAATTTCAGACTGTTCTTCTCTGCCCGTCTCTCCAGCCTGTCAAGGCCCTTCTGAAGGGCTGCACAGGCATTCTGGGATATCCTCCCAATTTTGCACCATCAGCAATCTGACTGACGGGACTTCTGTCCCTTCGTTCAAGTAACTGATGAATAAGTTACACAATAGTGGACCGAGTATTGAACCTTGGGGGACATCATAACTGACAGGCCTCCAACTAGACCCTGTACCACAGTCACAACCCTCTGGGATATGCCATTCAGAGAGTTCTAAATCCACCTCACTGTCCATTCATCCAACCTGTATTTCTGAGTTTACCTATGAGGATATCATGAGAGCAATATCAAAAACCTTGGTATGTTCAGGTAGACAATACCCGCTGCTCTCATCCATACGAGCAGTTGTCTCATTGCAGAAGGCATTCAGGTTGGCAAAGCATGACTTCCCTTTGCTGAATTCATGCTGACTACTCCTGATCATCCTCTAGTTTTCCACATGCTTAGAGATGATCTTCAGGATGAGGCGTTACACCAACTTTCTGGGTATTGAGGTGAGGCTGACTACCTTCAGGAATGCTAAACTTCCTGAGTTTGCTTCTCTTACAGGATATATTTCTCCACAAAATACCACACATATTCATAGGTATTTCTCTTTTCTCTTAATATTTAAAAATACCTTGACTTTTGAATAAGTGTATTTTTGAATTTGATACTCAGAGTTTCCTGCAACACATAAAAATGCAATGCATAAAACAAATGCATTTTAGAGTTCAAAGCAAACATGCACTTTACCTGCATGCATGATTTTATCTACTCAGAATGTTCCTTTTCCCAAGACTGTTTTCAGTTAAAAATGTTTTTCTTTGCCTCTATAAATAACAGTTGCATTATGCCATAAATTTCAAATAAGCTAGCCCCTGAATACATCATTGCTAATAAAACAATGAACCATTTCCTATTAAACAAAGTTAACAGTGACTATCAGTTTAGGCTATATGCCTGACAGTTCAAATATATTTCTTGCCATAAAACAGGTTTGCAAGTCTTAAATGGTTTCACATTTCTCTAAACCATACTAAGAGCATAACATGAATATTTTAAGCAGCTTAGCTTTGATTTAAATATATTTACTTGGGATATGCTGGCAGCATCCCAAAATGCAGTGTAATACCCTTAAAGCTGGCAATCCCAAACTCAATTTAAGAGAGTAGATAATATGGACTAGCAGCATTAGAGCAAATAAAGTCAATTAACAGGAGGTTTTTTACTTAATTTGTTTTCTCTAGCTTGAAATTGCAAAGGGTGGATAAAGTCGTGGGATTAATGAAGAAAGAAATTAATGTAAATGGAATATAAAACAAAGAAGGGAACAGAGAAGTCCAGGAGCTATTATTCATTACTCAGTTTTTAATATTTGAAATGCTACAGTAATATTCTTTTATTTAAAGCAGTCAAAATGCAAAATGGAAACTCCATCTTTGGAATCTTGTAGACATTCACCAGCATGTTGTGAGAGGCAATATACTAATTTGAAAGCATTTACTTCCACTGAAAAATAAATATTTGAAAATATATAACTATGGAAAATAATGTGTTTGTTGTAAGAACCCTGTCAAATTATCTGTTCCTGAGATTTCCCTCATACATAAAGACAAATTCAATTCATTGTTAAATGAGTTATTCAGGCTGATTTATGTGCATATTGAGATGCTGGCACTTAGGTGTTCCAAGATCAAGATAAGAGGAAAACAACCAAAAATAGTCACAGAATAGTAACACATTCCGAAAGTGAAAACAAATGCTTGCATTTCAAATTTTGCTGCCTAAATTTCAGCCAGATTAAGAACAGAAATAAACAAGTTCTCTTCATATGATGTCTCTGTAGATATACTGGAAACTTCTTAATGAAAGTACTGTTGAAAACATTGCAAGTGATTTCCCAGCTCTCACTGATTTTATGTTTTAAAAGTAAAATTTTTGTTTTGAAATCTATATTTCCAGTGATATCTAAAAAGTCAACAAATGTAACTCTACAAGGAGAGCATGTTTTATTTCCCAACAATTGTATATCATGACTCATAGGAGGTTCATTCTAAAGAACATTCGAGCATATGTAAATCCATATGCTTTGTTTCATGATCCATCTGTTTTGGTTTGATATATACGCTTCAAAATGGCATTTATTTTATGAAACATACACTAAGTGAAAGCGTCCACAATACTCGCTTTGATTTCTTGTAAACCAATTATGTTATTTGAATATATCCTTGTACATTTAGCATGGAAATTGCAGAATCTTTTCTGAAGCTGGAAATTGCATTAAGCTTCTAATCATAATTTGTGAAGTTAAGATATAAGGCAAAGTTTTTAATATTTCTGTGAATATTTAGCTTTGGTGTTATTGAAGGCATTCATTACAGTCTGTAAGTCATTGAATGCTGTAATGATAAGTAGATAGGTATTTAACTACTCTCAAGTAACCAGATTTAAGTATCTTTGCGGCGTTGTTTTGTTTCACAGTTCATGTAGCAATGTAGGGTACACTTTTCTAAGACAAGCCTGTAAACATAAAGGACTATCCTAGGTTCACAATAGCCTTGAACTTGGGTAAAAATCATACATATGATTTTCAAATTATATTTGTCTAAAGAAACATCGTACAATTGTGATGTGAAGCCATTGCTCTTTTACAAATAGTATGTGTCTATCCTGTACGTACACTTCCAGGGAAGGTTTCTGTGTAAATGTGGCTGCAGAGCTAAATTATAGAATGATACCAAGAGCTATTTGTATTAAAGGTTCAAAATAAGGAACAGTTAAATAAAAATTACCTAATCGCCCTAATAAATTGCATAACCAATTTTAATCGTGTATGCTACTTTTTCCTTTTTTCCCATACACCAGGCCACCTGGGAAAGAGATTTAACAGTAAAAACAGTTTTTGAAACATTCTGATATTATCCAGCCATTACCGAGGCCAGACAAGCTTATAAGTGAGCAGATCTGATCACTTTAGCAGGAAGCAGAAAAATTAATTACAATATATTTAAGCAATGTAAAACCTTCAGATTTAAATTTTCTGTTGCAAAGTCCCACATACCTACTTAAGAGTCACTGTAAAGTGCTGCCACTTCCCATGGATCCCTATGAATAGGAATAACAAGTGCTCAACAGTCTTAAAAATCAGGTCACAGTATGCAGTCTTTCCTGGTGCTTGATAAGATGCAAAACACTTATTGACATCTCTAGAACTGTATAAAATAATAACTGGCCTACGGTGTGGTCTTTTGTGAGTCTTGATTTAAGTAGGGAAACTCTAGTCCAAATTCAGGATTCAGGAAGAGAATTTTACTGTATGAGAGGAGAGTAATTTGAAGTCCCTATATAAGATAATTAGGTGTTCTGGGTCAACTTGTGGATCAAGGTTATTGCACAAGTATATTCTGCATATAAAAGTCACTTTAGTTGATGATTTTAATCTCTGTATGTAAAAGTTTATAAAATATTATATAGATAGATAGATATGTGTATAGATAGATAGATATAAAAATATGTGCAATGTATACAAATGTTTAATATACTTGTCATTTGATTAGTTACAAAATAATCTGAAATACAAAGTACTGGCTGGTTTTTTCCTTTAAAAATTTAAATACTCAAAATTATTGCAGAAATAAAAAAGTATAAACAGGATTTAGTACAGAAATTTCGTATTACCCAGCAAATCTATATTTAAACTCATCATTAACATTTCCTGATTCCTGACAATTAGTCCTTCAACGCTTAGATTCCTTAATAGACAACCTTTTCTGTTTACTGCTTTTTTTCCAGATATAAAATGCCCTGCAAGAAGACTGCCTGACTTTGAGGTTGTTTCAACAACACAACGTTAAAATGCAAGGGAAAACCGATTTCCCAGCAGTCAGAGATTCAATATGTCAAGCCTGAGTGAAGACAAGCTTTGATAACAAAGCAGCAGTAAAATCAACTACTATCATACGTACTGATTTCCTCATCCAAATACCACATCACTGAAAAAAATGAGGAAGGATTAATGTTAAACAATAAGTTTCAGGAGTTTTGTCTTCTCAGAAAAACAGTGAAATGGTCTATGCAGCAGAGTGACTGCATCTTCAAGTGCATGCCCAAGCACAAATAGCAGGTGTGGAAAACATATTCAAGTGTAAGAATTCAAGATTATTTGTGCAAACACTGAAAAAAGTTATTGTAACCAGATTAGGGGAGAAAAAATGCAGCAATATTTAAGTTTATCAGAAAATAGACACCTCATTCATATTGACAGATTCCTCAAAATGTTGACTCAAAACCAAGCTTGAAGAATTTCATTTAATAAAGGAAATATTATTATGTTATTATGGTTCAAAAAAAAAATCAAACCAAACACAAAAAAACCCCAAACACACAAACAACAACCAAAAACCCCTAAAGAAAACCTACAAAAAATCCAACCACAGATTCCAAGCTTACTCAAATTTAAAAACCAAAAGTTTTTAAATCCAAATTATAAGATCATTAAATGAAAACTATGGTTATTACACTAATAACTATGGTTATTTTAATTTATAAAATCTGGTTTTATACACAGGCAAATACTTATTTGTCATTTGATCAGATCTAAAAGGATGTCTTGCAATTACCAATATGTGTACACTAATTTGGGAGGAACATAATACAATATTTATCTACTATTTTTGTAAATAAAAACAGGACTTAAAAAATGTTTGATTTTCTGTGTGGGCTTTTTTCTTATCTATCACTTCATATGGAATCCTATGATCTATGATGACTATGTTACAATGCGATTATAATGCTTTGCAAAGTACGTGCAGGAATTTTATAGCAGAAAAATGTTAGAAATTGAATTTATTTTTATTATTATTACTATTATTGTTGTTGTTGTCGTTGTTGTTGTTACTATTATCATTATTAAGCAGGATTAAGATAGACATCAGAATGTTCTGAAAAGTAACACAAAAGTGACACACCAGTTCTGAGACACAATCTTTCCAGTCGTAATTCAACAGATGCATTTGTAAAAAGTAACACAAAATCCAATTGCAGAATATGACTGACCAGCATTCTTTTTTTAAGATAACTTTATTGATTTAATTTATGTCTTTGATAAATTTTCAGCAGTTATCAACTTCCTAAAAAATAACTGCCCATGATGATTGGTAGATTCCCAAGAACCACTGGCTGTCGTTCAGGTAGGGTACTTGTTTAAATGTGTGGTCTTTAAAAGTAATATTTTGTTTTAACATAATTGAAGTTTCTCTCTTTTGCGATTGTCTTATCATTAGCAACATTTAGCTGTTTAGTGGAGTTGTATCCAGTCAAACAAGGAAGATTGTGGAAGATCTATTTCAAGAACAGATAAATCAAATCGATAACACAAAATCTTTGAGCAAGGCTGTTTGAGATTTATTTGTAATGAATCATCTCATAATTGTGTCATCAGTTTTACACATGGCTGTACTTATAGTTCTTCTTTCTTTTGTCCAAAGGAAATATTTCTAAAAAACTGGTACATGGAGAATCTTGGCACATGGATGAAAATTCCAAGTTCTTTGTACATGTAATGCTTAAAGTACATAAACAGTGTCCTTAGTAAAACACCAACATCTTTATCACTTTTGCCATTACAATCCTGAAAAAAGAAATAATATTACTTTTTTCTGTAGACTCAGCTCACTCAGTGAGCTGATTATCTTTCTGGGCCTTGAGCTCTAAACAACCCCTGGGCAGTTGTGGGATTATTTTGAATAATAAATTATCTCCCATAGAGGTAATGATCAAAATTATCTACTTATTTAACAATGGTCAATGGTTCTTTTTTTTGTGACAATTTTACTTTTCTCAGCAACAGTGTTTGATTACAGCATGAAACTATGCTCTGTAATTTCTGCACTCTTAAAATTTTACTTTTTCTAAATGAGTCTCTAAATCAGTAGTATCAATTTCCAGAAGTAAAGAAAGTTTGGGTTTGTTTTGAGATGTGTTTTAGTTTTGGGGTTTGTTGACCGTTTTTAATTATTTGTTTGATTTGTTTAAAAAAAAAAAAAAAGCTGAAGTACACTTACTTCCAAGTTTCCTACAGACTTTTGCCCATTTTTACCCAAGTTAAACACATTCCTAATTTGAGAGAAGTAATATAAGAAACTGCCAAATTGTATATAAGCTTGTGTAGCTAGAAACACCATCATCCACATCTCTTCATATCCACAGGCATACACTTCACTGCTGACACGAACTGCAGATAAGTGACTCAGTTTAGTATTTTACCTGGGGATCTCCAGTGATGACTTTAATTTTTTAAATCAACTCTTTATTCTGCATAAATGTTGAAATAACAATAGCAAATGTCATATAACAAGGAAGAATATGAAATAGTAGTGGAACACGGTAAAATAAATACTTGGTAAAGCAATATTCAGCCAAAGACATTCAGCCCTGCAGCAGGAAAAGTTGTAGAAATGTAGTTCTGAAGTAAGGTCGTGGAAATGTAGCTCATTTGTCTTTTTGCAGAAAGATATCAATGGGAATATTGGTGAGTGTAGTGACCAATATATATTTTATATATATATATATATATAATATATTATATAAAATAATTTAAAACTGTACTTAGCATAGGGCATTTCAGAACTCAGAAAGCATCTGAAAATCTCAGTATACTCATGTCCTTTGCCCGCCCTGGTAGAAAATATTTTTGAAATTTCATTAAAACCTAGACTAACCCTTTTATATTTTTCCTTTCAATTTGCTTAGCATAACAGTTCAACTATCTTTAGGGTGACACCAAAGCCAATATTTTGTGGTTATCAGTGTGTTTGTTTTCTGACAAAATAAACAAAATGAGCTTCCATTGATTACTTCAGTGTCAGACCTATATGAACTCTAAAACAAGCTAATATGTTCATACTTCCTTCAGCTTCTTGGTTTTTAAAATTATGGTTCAATGGGATGATTCATGGAAATAAAATCTCCTGTGGCTTTCCACCTATTAACTGTATTTGTGAAGTTATCCATGTGGGTAAGCATTTGTGGAAGAGGTGTCTGATGAAATAAGGAGGTCAAATATGGAAGTAATAAAGACTCTTTTGCCTCCTCAGGAGTTCCCCTAATTTAACAGCAAAGACCTAAATGCTGATCCTCAGCATACCGTGACTCCTTAAAATGGAAACCCAGAAAACCTACCTAGAGGTTTGTTGCACTGCTATAGTTTTATTCTACCTGCCTAGGAATACATTAAACTGTAGCAGAAATGAACTTTACTATGCTCTACTGATTTACAGTACTCCTAGTTGAAACCAGTAAATTGGCACAATTACCTCCTCTTAAAAGAGTAGTGAAAGGAAGTTGCTATGGGTCTCACAGAGGAAAATCATCTCTAAATGAAGATTTCAGAAGCATTGCGACAGATTTCCCTTTCACCAAGAATATTGTTCCATGGCAAATTGAGTTGATGTTTTAACAAACACCATTTCTACATTTTTAGTAGTTGGAAGGGGGTGTTGTATGCATAGGAGCA
Source organism: Manacus vitellinus (assembly GCF_001715985.3). Lineage (NCBI taxonomy): Eukaryota > Metazoa > Chordata > Aves > Passeriformes > Pipridae > Manacus > Manacus vitellinus. The sequence continues at coordinate 26,217,045 of NW_021940604.1, forward strand.
CATATATATCCATAGCTTCATTCACAGAATTTAGTTTATCTTTCCTAGAGCATAAAATTATAAAGTGTTCCTTTTTCTTTTTCTGTCATAAATATGCTTGACTTTGTGTGGGTTTTTGTTAAATTTCATGGCTTCTTGCTTGAATTTTTTTTTGTTTGTTTTCGGGACCACTTTGAAAATATTCATGAAGATCACACCCTATGAGAACAGATTCTACCACCTTCACAGCTCTTTGCTATCCCAGGCTCGCACTACTTGTCAGGAAGCAGATGGATGATCCTTAAGAGTCCTTCCATCAAAGACCCCTGATGCACCCTCAGGCATTTCTCCTGGTTTACGTTAACAACAACTCCAGCAAAGGAGACACACTCTCACTTTTTTTTTCTGCATTTGGGTCACCACAGCATAAAAATATGTGTATATGTACACGTTCACACAGGGCTTACTTGTGAAACTGTTGCTGACTATTCCTTTGTTCAAGTCAAAAAGAACACCTTTGACAACTCAAATGATTGTCAAAAAAATAAGTAAAAGGGACTTATCATCAAAAGTCCAACAATTTATTGTTAATATGGATTAGTGAAAATATTGCAGTTTACTTTTTTGAGTATATAAACAGAGTGAAGTAGGTGACAGAGAGCTTTTAGTTTTCTATCCCTATAACCATCAGACGGGTTCTCATTAGTAGGACACCAGTGATCTGTGGAAAATTGAAGGAACAGGGGTGGGCTAGGGGCGGAGGGGAAAGCTTCCAAAAACACATGTTGCAAATTTTTTACAAACTATAAGATTACAGTCAGGAGAGGAAATCAAAGTGAACAGAGCTCCTGCACCCACACGACAGATAAATAAACCAGGTTTATTCAACTCAAGTATCTTTCCATGAATGAAAAAAGCAAAAAGTGCTGTGGAAAGCAACCAACACTCTTTATATAAGAACATGGTATAGTCTTACCTTAAATTCCCACAAATGTAGTGCTTAATGAACATTGACGATCATAGAATAATGCAAAGGTACAGCTCAATTTGAAATCTCCAATGTCTAGACACAAAAGGTCACCTATGGGCAACACTGAAGATGTTATGACTGGCTAATGTTGATTTGGTCTTTAAATGTGATTTTTCATTTTTTAGGCAGGTTTGAAAAGACATTAGGAAATCTGATTTAATGCATTTTTGAACACATTTTTCTTAGCCATATCACAGTCACACAGTAAGTTTCTTCAGGCATATTGAATGTCGAGAATGATAGAGTCTGCTGAGATCTGAAGAGATAAGCCTTAATAACACTCATACTTTATAGTCTTTCCTTCTCAAGGACATTCTAACAAATACATATAGCACTACTGAAAGGAAGTCACATGTATCTTTGACATAGTTCCATTTTCTTTCCTCAGTTACTTACAGATGAGGCATGCACAGGGCTTACCAATTCTCCTGAACTGACCCCTTGCATGTTTTCTCCAGGGCTAAGATCAAATCTAGGCATGAACAGATTATTTAACTATGTTTCTGCTCTTTATGTAAACATCATACTCAATATTCAGTAACAAGCAAAGGGATTTAACTAAGCAAATTCTTAGCTTAAAAAAATAAAGCTATGTTTTCTTTTGGTATTATTGGATCATTTTGTCAAATGTTATCTTTACTTTTGATATTAACTGGACAGAAACAAAAATCTTACTAGTCGCACAGTCGTAAATGGTCTTTGTATGTAAACAGTGTTTATTTCATTGATGCCTTTCAGTTCCTTTCTCTTATTTTTTCAACACTGATGACCTTGAATTTATCTGCATTATTTTTCTCAAACCACTTACATCCTGCCAATCAACTTCTTTTTTTTTCTTTCAAAACACCAAAGAGAATAGCGTAGTCAGGGATATCTGGGAGCATGTCCAAGTAGTTCATTGTCTAAAATAGATCAGCACCCCAAGGTATGAAGGAAAACACCAAAAAACTGTTAGCTTTGAAAAGGGACTGATTCAAAAGCACAGTTTTTCAACATTAGCCAGACACACTCCCTCAAGTACTTGACATATTGTTTTAAAAGAAAGAATTCCAGACTTGCCCTCAAAATGGCTATGAGCAGTCACTGGTGACAGGATATGAAGCAAGAATAATGAATGTAAGTATAATATACAAATGCATGCTAATAATTTATTAAAGGTTTGTATGATTTTTTTTAATTTTCAGTTATTAAAATGCATAAAATGTGAATATACATTTTCATTATTGTATAAAAAACCAAAAATCACTGTTGAATCATTTTAAAAGAAAATTAATTCCCCTGATTTAGAGTACTCCATGTGTTATTAATTTTCCTAATGTAACTTTTTACCCAATTCCTTAATGAATAAGTAAATGGAATTTCTTTTAAAGATTTCCTTCATTGTAGGATAAATGTTGCAAATTAACAATGAAGTTATTGCTTTAAAAAATTCTTTTTTCTTACAGAATATGTAATCTTCATGTTCATTACTGTTATTTACATGTACTTCTACATAGTACAATGTTTCTAATTGTGTTGTAACTGCAGTGTTTGATCAGTGGAACAAGTTGTACTGCTAATACTGAACGGCATTAACCAGTGAGTATACCCTTTTCAACTTGATAAAAACAACCATCAGTCAAAATTATTTTCTTTCATGTTGAATTTGTTTATGGATAGATGGATAAATATTATTAAGGTCAATAAGTGAATGACAAAGTTAGGCATAAAAAAACTGTGGTGTGATTTAAAAGACAATTGGGAAAAAAAGTGTCAAGGAAAGACAGGTTCTGGAATGAGCTCCTTAGTTAATGTTAACCAGCACAGATCGTTTGACTAGAAGAGCACTGTTTTCAGCATCGTTATGGACCTAATCATTCACCAATTCATACAGACAATTAAAATAGCTAGGATAAACAGACACATTTCTGTGGACTTTAACATAATTACTTAGTTTTAGCATTAGAGAGATCTAAACCAGTCTTTTTCTATGCAGCATCCTGCAACTTACAGCTACAGAAAGGTAGAGAAGAATCAGACCTAAAGTATACTGCAAGTTATCTTATTTCAGTATTTGATCCATAAATTATAAAATCATAGACTATGCTGAGTTGGAAGGAACCTACTAGGATCATCAAACCCAACTCCTGGCCCTGCACAGGACACCTCAAGAGTCACATCGTGTGTCTGAGAGCATTGTCCAAATGCTTCTTGAACTCTGTCAGGTTTGATGCTGTGACCACTTCCCTGAGGATCCTGTTCCAATGCCCAACCACCCTCTCTATGAAAAACCTTTTCCTGATTGTACTTCTGAATAGCTACATATAAGATAAGTATATGTATATGTATATATATAAAACTTTACAAGGTATCATATAATTTATGGTATAAAAATAAAAACAAACTAAACCATCAAGGACTGTACATCTCTGACAATCTAGGTAGTTGGTATTGACTGATGATTGAGCACTGACTGAAAATAGGGGTAGGAATAGAAGAATTAATTGGTTTCCAAGTAAAATAACTAGTTTCTTCAAAGTTTTGTATTGTGGAATGTTGAGGCAGGACTGAAAATATTTACTTGCATGCTTAAAAATACTGAAAGTCAAATTTTACCATTATGACCTACGAGACTCAGATTTTCTTGTAAATGTTTCAGGCTTACTAGTGTAATTATTTTAATTACAGACTCTTTGGTAAATCATGTCCTAATTGTGCAACTTTTAAATAACATCATAAATGTGAGTTGATTGATATAACTGATGTATGTTTAGCTCTTGAACTGATCGAAATAGTTGGTATATCTTTAGCTCCTAGAGAAAGACAAAAGCCCAAATGGATGGCAAGTTCAGTTATAAACTAATTCTTAATAAATTTACCCAGATTATTACCTTCTAATTGTTTATATGCAATGAAAAGTGGTTTTTAAATTAAGTATCAGTTACCTAATGACAAAAACTATTTTAGAGTAATAGTTATTTTTACATTTGGAGAAATGTGACTCTTAATTTGAAATATTTTCCTGGAGACACAGAAAGAGCTAAATGTGAAGATGGAATGCTCTTCCAAAGTGAAGTAGATCTGCACCTATTGAAGCAAGCTTGATAATCTTTACTCAATAAACTTCTGTAGAGTAAGTAATCAGTTAAATATATGTTCACAGACAAGTCCTTATTTACAGGACTAATTATGATTACATATTGTGAAAACAAGCACCACTCATTTGCTGGCAAGTTTTTAGCAGAATGGGTGAGCAGTCTCTGTTTCAGCATTTTTTGTTTTTTCATGTCAAGAAGAAACTGTTGAGCCATTAATATATTAATCTTTCCCTTTTAAATTTCCACCTGAGAAAATGAGTTCAGTGTATGGTAATAAACACTAAAACCTGAGGAGAAAACAAAAAGCCCTACTCAAGCCACTTTGACTTTCTCCATATTGCTGATCCATGAGAGGCATGGTTCATCTAGTCTCACTTTAGCCACGTAAGAATTATCCAGCCTAAGTCAAATTTGTCTAATCCTTCTGCCTCTTTCACTCTGTAAATACTGCAGAGGAGCCATAAGGCATGGCTTAGACTAGAAGTTTAATTTTAAGACAGAAATGAGGACTTCCAGATTAGTGTATTTCTCTAAAGTCGAAATTCTCTAAGACCCACAAACAAATTTACCTTCCAATGCATTGATAATAAAAATGCTTATTGTGAAGCAAGAACAAACTTTATAATCTAAGCACTACAGTGTAGCTATGCTTTTAACTACCCCTACCCTAGACTCCACTCACAATACTAGCAGGGAACCTGTTTTTCTAAATCCCAGGCAGAAACACCTAGAAATGGAAACACTTCAAAAAAATATATTATCTAACAATGTGTATTTCATTTCAAAGCAGCCTACCAAACACATTCTTAGATGCATTTCAATAGGGTTTTGGATTACAAGAATAACGTTCAAGGAAATCTGAATCACGGTTAATCCAAGTCACTTGCAAATCTTGATGCAAGAGTATCTTTGCAGGTAATATACAAAAGAGCAGTCACGAGCACTGCACACATGGTTTACTTCTGATTTTTGCCCAAAGGAAAAAAAATGGTGTGTTTTAATTCAGAATAGTTGCTTTTTAAAGAAGTTTAGAATATATTTTTGAGTTTGATTAGTATTTTACACAACATTACTGTACCATCTACTTTATCCAAAGCTGGCTGAACTCCAGTATTGGAATAGCAATCATCACATGTTTGTTCTCTGCTCTTTGCATTACTGAAAGCTTTGGCTATTTAAACTGAAGGTACCTAAGACAATTATTACTATATAACAAAGGAATCAAAAGACTTCGTGGGGAGGAGGGGGCGTGGAAGAGAGGGAAGAACACAACATGGATGGCACAGGACACACACAAAATTAAAAGTATTAATATGACAGTGATCTTTGATTCTCCATATTCCAATTAAGATGTGACAGCATAATGACATTATGTCATTATGTTATCATATTGTTTAATCTAATCTTCCAACATACATTACAGCATCACATTATAAAAAGTTTATTCGGGAAAAATTAATTTGCCTTGCAGATTGAGGACTATGGAAATAAGACACCTTCTAATTTCTATTTTGCATTATTGACAGACCTTCTAATAATTGTTCCTCTGAAAGAGATTAAAGAGGATGAAGGTTAAAACTCAGAAACAGGCAAGGTAAATATTTTAAGTAGGGGACAAAGACCTGCTTTATTTACAATGACTACAAAACGTTTGGTTTGCTTTTTTTTAAATCTAGGGGATTTTCTCTAGTATAAAATAAATACATAAATAAATGGAACAACTCTCTAATATTTGAGTTTAGAAAAAATCTCTTTTTCTCTAGTTTCTTATCTCTGGTGGCAGAAACCATTTCATTCAGCAACCACATTTAAATTGGAGGTGTTACTTGAACTTTGCATTTTTTCAAAAGACAAGTAGCAGTCAGTAAGAAGTATGTTATACTCCCAGCATCCAAGCTATCAGACAATTGTGTGAAAATCATTTTATAAGGCTATTGGTGTTCCAAACGCTGGGTGAAAGGATCTGGGGATATTCCAGAAAGCCCACACGGATGAAAGCTTTCTTAACCTACATTAAATCTTGATAATGTAATAATGAGTCTTTTAAAAGGATAATTCTAATTCCCCTATCTAGTGCAATAAAGACTGTATACAGCTAATCTGCTTTGCCCTTTCAATTAAACTCATCCAGGACGTTCTATGCAGTCAGCACCCTGAATGAGTCATTAAAATTCTCGTTCTGTAAGAGTTGTGTGCAGCGCACCGTTGTTTCTAAATTCCATTAAATCCAAACGGTCTTTATCGCCCCATGACCACTGTGACTTCAATCAGCCAATTTAATTACCTTACAAAATTGTCAGCAGAAGCAGCAAAGAAAAACAGGAAGGGTTGTGACGTTATCAAATTGAAATCTTCCTCTGTGCTGTTTAATCTAGACCAGTCAATAACAATGCTTCTCACCTCCTTGCTGCTTTCCCGAGGCTCTTAACCTTACTCTTCTTTGAAAGATTTCTGTTGTTGTTTATAAGACTGATTTGAACTCCTCTCTGTGAGGATGTTAATAGATATCGAAAGCTTCTTGTCCTTGGTAGTAAATTTTTCATTGGCTCTGAATGCTGGACTTGCCAAGACACGGACCCCCGAGGGCTGCCTCAAGTGTTTGGCTTGCAGATTTTCTTTGCACTCTCGAGTTGAAGGCAGACTGCCTTCCCCACTTAAATCAGATACGTAAATTTTCTCATTTCTCTCAAATACAGACATAAAGCTTACCTCCTTCCACTAAAAGGATGTCAATGCAAAATCCAAAGGAAAGAGAATACATATCCAGGACAGTTATTGCAAGTCCTTTAAGATTACCCAACAGGTATTTTTCACTTGAACTCTTGTCTCATGCACTTCTGCACAGAACTAGCTCCCACTGCTGTGCCGTGACTTCCCTGATTTTAAATGCTACATTTTGAAAATGGTCTCCAGAATCCCAGAAATGTGTGGTTTGACACCCACTGGCAACTGCACAAGCAGTGGATGCAATAAGCCAGCCTCTTCTGTGATTTTGCCACACTCGAACTCGTAAAAACAATTACATGGAGATAAACTCAATCTGTTTGAGACAAAGAAGCTCAACTAAGTATGTCAGATTAGACCCGTGCTAAATCTTCACAGAGGAAGACTCAGACATCTAGCAATTCCCCTCTTGGGGTTCCCACAATGGAGTTAAGAAATTAGGGATTTTTTTCCGAGGTCCCAAACAGTACATGATTATGTAAGGTTTGATTTGCTATTTGTTTTATGTAGGGCATCAGGAAAGTGCTAGGCTTTGTGAGGCTTTGGTGTAGGGTTTTATTTTAGAAAAAAAAATTAAAAAAGTAATCAATAGTAGGAAATGTTTCTGGTAAGAGTTCAAAACTCTCCCTTTGTTCCTTGAAAAGTTTTTTCCATTCTGTCTTGAATTTCTTTTGCTTTTAAGTTGCAAGAAGCCACATGCACATGCGCACACATACACCCTTCCTTTACGGTTTATTGTAACACAAAGCATTCAGCTCCCTTTCTCATCTGCTTGAAGTCAGGCAATTCCAAAGCAACAAAAAGTCAAAACTACAGGTATAGGCCCCTACTTGTCTTTACCCTTCTTGAATGTGTTGAAGAAAATAAAACATCACACAAAGTGGGTTATCACTTATCAGGCTATTGAGCCCCCTGCAATGGAGGTCTTTAGTCTTTCAGCACACTCACGAATAATGAGTTACCCGAGAGAAAATGCAACGGGGAAACGGCTTTCACCTTCCAGTCACAGGTCCCCCTTCACACCTTTACTGTAGGAGACGAATTGATCACAGGACTAGAGACGAGGTCGGAAACAGGCAGTTTAAATAAATGAGGGCATTTTAGAGCACTCCAGACTTCAAAGAGCTGACACGTAGTAGTAGGTGGGAAAAGAGGGGGTTTAAATAGCCCGGGATTTTACTGCCTTGGGCAAGACAAGGAGTGGGTTTCTGAAAAGAGAGGTGAGCAATTACTGACGACTGATAGCTCTTAATGGCTTGTTAATTCAGAATTTCGTGGACAAGGTGTTGGGATGCTTTCAGGAGCTAAAGGTAGATCGAGGTGACCTAGGAAAAGGGGGGTGGGGGGCTAGAGGCTGAGTCCGGTCAGGGCAGGCTGACCTGCCCAGTGGCAGTGGGCAGAGGGGTGGCTCGGCTGGGCTCTGGATCCGTCGAGTTCCCTACCATTTCTTGGAAGCAGCTGCCCTGGGTCTGTGCTTACACAGGAGCAGTGAATCAGAAAGCTACGAAACATGATCCCCGATAAAGTAACTGATCTGCCAGTGGTCAGGTATTTTGACTTTTGTTCGGTGCCAAGTGATAAGGAAAAGGTTTCAATCACACTTAGCACCGCGGAGAGACAAATACTAGGCTGCTGTTTTCTCCCTCATCAAGATGGGACCTGTCCTTTTATCCACAGCAATGGTTTAAGACTGTTCCCATTTGCCACTCTCGAATACCGTATGCACAAGCCTAACCTCCAGCGTTTCCTGGGCTTGATAATGGGAAACTGTTCAGAAACAGAAGGGAGGGAGCTTGGTCCCATGCCCCATGAAGCAAAGTGTCATTTAGGAAGGGCGGCAGGTGTGATGCCCGAATACCACGTTGCCTAACTCCAGTAGCAGCAGCAGGCGGGTGCCCAGGTGTCTGAGCAAGTGTCGCTGGGGAGGGAACAATGCCATCGTACAAGCCTCTCCCCGTATTTCCTCCTTAAGACGCAGGCAGAAATAACCTCCCGCATTTGACAGATAGCCCAGGCCGTTCGACTTCCCTGTGTGGTTGCTAAAAGGTAGTTTGAGAGCGAGAAAGAGGGAGAGAAAGGACATGCCGGCTAGTCCCAACATAAGAGGAGCCGTGGGAAGGACAATGCGAATCCATGGTGGCTAATTTGCACAGAAGGAATGAGGGGGCTGCAGTTCTGGCAGGCTTCAAGCTCTCCCCTGTTGCCATAGTGCTGCTGGCTGAGGAAGAAGAGCGGGGGCTGGCAGGCTGCCTTCTGGAGGGAATCTCCTCAGCTCTCGCTTCTTCTCGGGAACGACTCCACGGCATCCCGTCCTCCTGGTCGCAAGGACATCCCAAAGGGACAGATAGCACGGGAATCCGGAGGGGGAGGCGGGGCATTCCCCCTCAGAAATAACGAAAGCTTTTTCACAGCTCACTCCCTATTCCTTCCGTCCTCCCCGCCATGCCCTACACAGTGACAGAGATGTCAGCCTTTGGGGAAGGAACGGGAGTTCTCTCGTGGTCACAGAGTCACTCCACATCTGGACTAGGCTAAATCCAGACTCCTTAAAACATAGATGTGCAACAGGCCTGGATGACCAGGGCAAAAATCTTCTTTGTGCTCTCTCACATTTAACATTCTCCATAATAAAATAGACTAACCAACTGTTCCCTTTCTACTTCTAAGGCTCAGTGATGGGTTGGAGACAATTCTTTTGAAAGACAAAAAAAAGCATGATGCGGAATTCCTACTCCGCTGCTACAAACGCTGGAGTGAGGACAACTCGTTGGCCAACTGTGACCAGAGTAGTTAACCTGGTACATGCACCACGATGTCACTGGATGCCAGAGTCCCGCTGTATTACCTTTCAGCCTCGGAATTATTTATTATTCTAGCCACTGCCAAACCTCTCCTCTCCAGGGTTGTCTCTACAGGTACACTGGACTGGAAATTCAGAGGAAATGCCATGCTAAAGAAGGAAAGTTCACACACACAGGCTTGCTAGTGCTGTGGCCGAGAAGATGTCTGTTTATGCAGTTACCCCTGAATGTAACTCAGACTCCTAGAGACTAACCCTCGGGGCCCGTTAGGAATCCCGGTTCGTGGAAGGACAGACGGCCGGACAGTGCCAGACTGCAGGCAGTCTTAGCACTCTATTCACGGTCATAATTATGTATCGGACTGATTGCAAAATAGACCCCACAATGATATATGGACCCGTTTAGCCATGTCTAAAGGAACAAGCATTCCTGAAGACGGTTGCTAAGAGCAACGTAACTTAAGCACCACCTTTAGACCAGATGGAAGCAGAAAAAAAAGTACTGCTAGGAATTCAGTACACGGGATGGATAACAACCTAGTTACTTTTTAATCATTACTCACCTTCCCCTCCGTATAAAAGTGTGTGCGGGGGCGCTGATTTAAATGAGATCTATCTAAAATAGACACAAACCAAGTCACTACTCGCAGGCAAAGGCAAGAGCTTTCAGTGTCCCACAGAAATGAATGTAGCGGCTACAACAGTTTATCATGAACAGCGCGACTGAGGGAGAGCCTCACTTAATCCGTCCAGCCATGCTGTCGGGCAGTCACACAGGATGCCGCTTGTCTAGGGAAGCAAGTTTCGGCCTGTCCCCTCCGCCACCCTCCCGGCCGTGGCTCGCCTGCGGTGCCCGGGCGACTAGAAGGACGCTGATGCGGGGCTCCTGTCGTGGCTCACCCCGGACTAGCGCCGGATGGCTTTCCCTGGCCGCACAGCCCCCCTCAGACCTCCGGGTAACTTTCCGTCCTGTCCTTCCTCACTGCAAAACTTCTGTAGGGGATGCAGCGGTTGGAATTTCTCCCTCGCTTGCTTGCTTATACACACGTACACACGCGCGCATGCACAGGCAGAGCTCTTATGGTTAGTGCCACGGTCCAGCTGGGATAGTCTTTAAATTGTAAACCCGCTCTACTCTTCTACTCTCCTTGAAATTTCATTCTGATCTACTTCCCCCCCCCCCCCCCCACCGGGAGAGAGGGGAAATCATGGAACTTTTCTAGCATAGAAATGCTGTGCTTTTGAAAGGTACCGCAAAAGCTCTTTCACGACCACTGCTCAAGACAAATCATCTCTTCTCTAACCCTAAACGCCACTCAAGTGTCAAGCAAGTAGACAGACGCTTCAACGGAAATCAGCCCAAAGGTCTCAATTCACAGCCTTGCGCCCGCACGGGATCGGCTCGGGGGGAGGATCAGAGACTGGCGGCCGAAACTTAACAACTAGTTGACAGGTTTTTAACTGATCAAGTACATCAAGCATCGTATTAGCCACGCTTTCCCCTACTGTGGAAACAATAAAGGAAAACAATGGAAACAATTACGAGGAAGCCATGCAAGCTGCGCAGAGCCTTAGGCAACCGCGTTTGCCAGTCATTTTTGTATTGTTATTATAATTATCATCATCATCATGCCGTTACTAGGGCTACAATGAGCTGCAGCGACAGAAAAAAACACACAGCAATTCATCCCTTCGGATGCAAAATAGAGAGGGACTTCTGTGCCTGACTCCGTTAGCACGTCCCAGCTCTCCGCCAGCATCCCCTTCTGAGTCAATCCTACGTAAATCACATTCAGGTTTAAATGAGCAATAAAAAAGTGTCGAGAAATCTTACCAAATCTTAATACATGTGTGGTTCCTTGAGAATATCCAATCCACAGTAAGCAAAGAAGGAATCTAACGGTGCATCTGAAGACTGAATTAGTTACAATAGGGGAAATAATCTTCATGATGTTTCTATGCACACACGCGCTACCTTACTTCCCCCTTCTAAGCCGTCAGGTTTCCCGGTAGGGTGAGAATGAGGATACGTAAACTGATGGCCCTCAGACACGATCACGGCATGGTCACAGAGAGAGGAGAGAGTCTACGCTTCCCAAACCCATTAGCAATCCCTGCATGTTCTTCATTCACTGCGCCAAGGAGCAACCTTCAACTGCAAGGAATGGTGGGACATCCATGTTAGTCGGGGGAGAATCCTTGAGAAATCCAAACACACACAATGTCCAGCCGAGTAAACCTGGGAGGCAAGAAAGGAGGAAAATCAATAGGTAATCCAGCTCGAGAAATCGCTGAGGCATCGCCACATAGCGAGCACCAGCCGTTTCACTGGCGAAGCTTTTGCCGTGCTCCCATTCTACTGCACTGCTGCACAGCTTCTGACGCGAAGCCAAGATTAAGTGAGAGAAATTGAGATAGCTCTTCTCTGCTTAAGGCTGCCTGCCAGTCAGCCTTCCCAATTTCTATTATGCAACCGATCCGATCGCCTGGCGTTGTTGAAGGAAAAAAACAGCTCGGTTTTATTTACATGCTTCTAATTGCTATTAGTATTTCAGTTGTTCTGAACAGTATCTATAAGGTGTGGGGGGTGTGCTACAGGGGAGAAGGGAATCATTTGTGTAAAAATCAATTCATGCATTTTAATACCTGACTGCCTGGCTCGAAATCACTTATCTTTAGAGTTGTGAAAGAGAAGGCTGACAACAAAGTCATGCAGGTTATCAGAGTAACATTCAGGTTTAAAAAAAAAAAATCATGATATTTACATTCACTAACTGTTACTCATGTTAATGTATGAAGCAGGATAAATGCAATGGCTTGTATACTGATCGTCCTTAGGAACTTGCTCCAGACACAATGATTACAGAGCACCAACCTGATTTTGCAAGGTAAACAGAAATCGGCAGTACTAGAACAACCTTGTTGAATGCAAAGACCTGTTTCTCTAAATTTAGTGGAATTGCAATGTTGCTTAACAGACAGTAACTTGGGGATTTACTAGTTTATGATTTTCACTTTATTCTGCCACTCTCTTATTTGCACTCTGCTTTCCTTTCACTCTGCTATTATGGAAATGTTGCTGTTCCTCCCTGTACTGAGAGATCTATGTAATTTGTCATTTGCAGTCCTCAGTGAGAACAATAACACTTTCCAGTTTGATAATGGGATACTGAGTTTATATCCTCAAATGCAGTCACAGACTTTGTCTTTTGGCCAGGTGTTCCAAAGAAGATAAACTCATTTTGTGGACTACTTCAGATTTTCCTTGGAAATACAATTGGTTGTGTGCCTGAATCTATTGAAATACATTGAATTGGGACTGTCAGGTTTTGCAATCTAAGTGAAGCTCTTGCTGAACCTACTTAAGCTTTATTACAAACACTAAAAGATAATTTCTATATTTCTCACCAGGAAAATGAATGCATTTTATTCTACATTCTGCCTACAGAAGTCTTTTGTCTCCTTTATCTCCCTCCCTGCCTTTTATTACTAAAGAAAATATCACTGCGAGACTTCCCCCACAGGTACATACAGATGAACACAGAATAAACCTAACTTTACAGAAATAAATACCGATGATACCAAGCTAATGAGAGCACTCTGAGGAATCTATCAGAAGCAGAGTATGGCAGAGGTGAGTTACAGTTTGTTCTTAAATAACATCCATGTGTTCTAGACATGTAAATAAGTAACAGTAGCATTTGGATTATAACCTGTAGTGTCCGTCCTCTGCATCCTTAAAAGTGTTAGCAATTCACAGTAACTTTTTATTATCTTGCATTACTGATTTCCTCTGCACACTTTTAGTTGAAACATTGTAAAACGCTGATGAAAAGAAATGTATGTTCTGCGAGGGGATTATTAAACATCATTGATTTTTTTTTTCCTTAAGATGGAGGCATAACTGCAGTGTCAAAAATAACTATCATGAATGGCTAGTTCTGCAGTCTAGCAGGGAATTCAATCACACGATTTGACTACTGGAGCACTTTAAAAAGAACACCTGGTGTTAAAAGCAAGGATATCTAGCGACTCCTTCAGTTCACACTTAGAATATCTCCCAGTTAAAAAGCAGAGAGATGCTTTTTCTTCTGTTTTCTATTTCATTTATTCTCTTCTACTCGTTTATATTTTATCTTAGTCGAAGGAAAAATAAAACCGACCCACGTGAATACTATGAAAGTTCTTTGCCTCCCTCCCTGGTGTCGCTGAAATAAAGGACATTAGGCATCCTTAGATATATTTTTAATTGTGAATGCTCAGATGCAGCTTGCTGCCTAACCGAATTTTTATTTATTTATTTCATTTAGTTTTGGTAAGCAGTTTTGAAAATATTATATTCATGGTCAACTTCAGTCCATTAAACAAGAGATAAACTTTGGGAAAAGTGACTGCTTTATCAGTCTGATTTTCTAAGGTCTCAAAAAAAAAAATACAACTACCTGTAATCTCAGCACAACAGAGCTCCTAACTCACTGAGGTGTTTAGAATTTGAATCATAAAACAACTTGTGGTTAATTCCTGTTACTACTAAACACTCAGCAGCCCACGCTGCAGCCCCTGGTCTCACGCCTGAGGCTCACACCGGGTTTCCTTCCCCCTCGCCAGCATCCCCCGCCACCGGCTGCGGCCTCAGCACCGCGGACAGCGCCCGGCGCGGCCCCGATGGCCCCTTCAGCACCGCGGAGAGCACTCCCGGCCGCCGCCGCCCCTGCTCCAGGTGTCAAAACGCCTTTTCTGTCATCCTTTCCAGTCATTTCACGGTATGGAAAGAAAATTAAAATCTACTATCGGCTTCTTAAAGACATATATTATATTCTCGATTATGTTAGCTAGCCAGCTATTTTGTGGCATTTTATGGCTTCAGAAGGAGTACCGCTCTCCTTATCTGCTATCACACATCACCTAATGCTCTGCGTGAACATCCTTCCCCCTTTCTTTCAAACCCTAGCTACCACCTTGAGGAAAAGTCGTAATTAACCCAGAAATATTTCCTCAAGAATATCAGTTCCTTATATACAAAAAGTAAATCTTAGGAGACATCAGATGTTTAGAACTCACTATATTTGGTGACTGACGATCACTTATAGACTATCTAATTAACTCAACCCTCAATCTTCACCACCCTAAACTCCGTTTCTGTTAATTGGAGTTTAACTTCACTTCTTCTTCGGGAAAGGGAAAAGGAAGGGAACCCTTTAAAAAGATACCTTTGTGCACCCTCCAGAATGATTTCAATATTAAAACAGGTAAAGGTTCTTAGTGCCTTTCATATTTCTTCCCCAGTGATATGTACAGTTCAAAGGCTGCAAATCCCTGATAAAATGTCATGGATAAGCTAGTCTTGTGTTTTGAGAGCTTGTCACCACTGTTACACAGCTCTTTTCATATTAAAGTCTATATGAAACTGCCCTCCACACTTCAGTGATCAGCAACAGGGAAATCTACAATTCCTTGGATATATGTTTTGATTTGTTTGGTCATCTATCTTATATATGCTGGTAACACATCTCTAATACACAAGGACATCTTTAATACACAAGGACAATGTTCAAGTGCAACTGATATGAAAAACAGTAATCCAGCTATAGGCAGGGAAAGAAGAATAGACAATCTGAGGCCTTTACATCTTTTCTGGTTAATAAAAATCTGCTACACTTTTAGCTGTGTGTCAAGTATAAATGGTGTATATTATGTACATGATGTTTCATTTGGAAAGGGGAGATATGTGATTCTGATTGCCTTATTATATCAGGCGCTTTTCTCATCAGATCTTATTTTTATGTGCTGTTATCACTATAAAAGTTAACCAGTTTCAGCTAGCTGCCACCTACTGGGATGTATAGTTTTATCATATTACTTTGAAAAGGAATGGGCTTTTATTTTCAGGCCATAGCTGTGTCTCTAAGAACCGATAATGAGGTTTTTATGTCACTTAATCTACTATTTTGACCCCTCCCAACAACAGCCGATAGAAATTTAGTATATGTACAACATATGGTCTCCTAAATGTTTCTTGAACATTTTTTGGCAAGTCCTTGCAAACGCTTCAGGTTCACATGCCACCACAGTCCTCCTGCAATCTGGTGTGAGGAGACCCACAGCTTCCCGCAACACCTAACCAGCATCTCCAGATCTCTAAAAACAAGAATTGCAGCTTTGCTGACAAAGCAGTAACACAGTCCTCCCTTTTTAAATGTTTGCTAAAATATTCAAATTAATGTTGATATTATCTTTTAAAAACATATTGTGGCCCACTGGCATTTCACTCCTACTAGCTGTAACAAAACCATAGGTCTTTCTCTGTTTGTTATTATCTCAGTCCAAATTTACAACAAGTTTCTGCTGCATCAGTGATTAGTGACATTTTAAGATAGTAATTAATTTTTAGCTAGTGGAAAGACATGTCTTCTAATTAATGAACTGAGTATGTAATAGATTTACTTGTTCAGGCACTTTGGATTATCACAGAAATGCACTTTCTTGCAAGTTTTAAGGAGCAAGAACAAATATTTATGACATTATCTACATATTAGCATTTGGTCCCTTCAGCTTGTTTTGGGGTTGGGGAAGATGTACAAGATTTTGGGAGTAAAATTATGATGTTTAATGTTTTTCTTTCTCTACTTCCCCAAAAGTTTCCAAGGAAAACGTGAAGAGAGGTTTTCATTACAATGTATTCATTCCTTCTCTCGGTGCGCACACGGCTCTTGTAATCATGCCTCCACTCCGTAGGCAAGAATGTCTTGCTTTCCACAGAGTGTCAGCGCCCTGGCTAGGTTAACGAAGGATGCTCACCCAAAGAATGCTGATTTTGTTCAGAAATAAATGACAGGGTTGCAAACAAGCTGGAAGGGGGACTGGCTGTGTCGTACGGTGGGGGCAGGAGGAGACCTCACAGAAGCAGAGACTATTGTCCACTCACAACTCTAGCGAAGTTAGAGCCCGTTTCTCACCTCCTCTCCCCGAGGAGAGCGGGTGGTACATCCTCAGTGCTACCGGCTCGGCCTCCCTGAGCCCGTCTCGGGAGCAGCGCTCCGGCTGTGGGAGGGAATTCCGGGCTGCCGCGGGCACTAGGCGGTGTGCGTCGGGGGGCTGCGCTGCCCTGGCCTCTCGCCCCCCTTCCCACACCTCCACTTCCAGCATGGGAACATTGGTGGCTCTGACGGTGTGGAACAGCGGTGGGAGGAAGAGAGGAAGACGACAGGTTTGCCTTCCCCACAGTGAGGGACAGAGCCGGGCGGCAGCAGCGCTTGGGTATTCCAGCTCAGCGCCCGCCTTTACCCTGAGACACCTGGCCAAGAGCCATCGTGCAGCTCTCGGCACGACGCGGCCACGGTGCATCCCCTCCGCCCCCCTCCCCCTCCCGCAGCCCCTCACTTTGCATGCAACCCCCCGCCGTGGCGGACAGCCGGAGACCCCGGGACATCCTCCTACCTTGAGCTGCGGGAGGGGAATCGGGGAGGAGAGGAAGGCGGAGGCAGGGGAGGAAGGGCGGTGGCAGGACACCGAGGACAGCCCGGGCTGCTGTGCAGCCGGTGTCCGGGCACCACTGACGGCGACGGCAAGCGGCGCCCGAGCGAGGGAGGGAGGAGGGAGAGAGAGGAGGAGGGAGAGAGAGAAGGAGGGAAGAAGGGAGGGATGGAGGGAAGGGAGGAAGGAGGGAGACCCGCCTCCCTTCGGGAGCGCTGCACAGCGCCCTTTAAAGGAGCAGAAACTCGCTTTCTCTGCGGCCGCCGCCGTCAGCTCCCCAGAACGCCAAGTGTCGCCGCTACCCCCGGCGCTGCCCGAGCCACCGGCGGCCGCAGGACTTCGCGGGCGGCCGACGAAACAGGAGCGCTCTCGCCTCCGCTTCCGCGCCGCCGCCCGAGGGTCCCGACCTCCCCGGGCGGCGAGTTTTCAAGGCGTTAAAAGTCCGAGGTCCTAATCGGGGTCCCTGAGCCCGTTTTGTGAACGCGGAGGGAGTGGGGGTTGGACACTGCCGCCTGTAAACCGCGGCTTAGCAGCCCCTGCCCGTCCCCATTTTGCCCCGTGGCTGCGGAGGTGAGCGGAGTGCTCCTACCGCAGCCTGCGGGGGTGCTAAAAAAAGTCTGGATGCCTTCGGCTGCTTCTCGACTCCTTTCTCATGGTGGATCCTGCCTGTCCCCACTCCTTCCTTGAACTATCGGGTACTAAGTTCGGGCATTTTTTTCGCCACTCTAGCCCTTCCAGGCTGGAAGGGGATCCAGGGAGTGGGCGACTGCCTCTGCCCCACTCCCCTCCCGACTCACTCCTAAGTGGCCAAGGTGAGGGAAGGGGGCTCTGGTAATAGGACCAAGGCCTCCCTCACGAGCTGGATTGGGAAATGTGTCGTTCTGCCCGTCTTGCCCGGCTGCCAGGGATTTTCTTCCTCGCCCAACCGCGTTCGTCCCCACAGCGCCACAGGCGTCTCTCTGCCTCTTCTGCGCTTCTCCCGATTTTGTTTCGTGACTCGGACATGCCTAGAATCGCTGCAGGATTTCCCCTGCGCGTCCCCACCACCTCACAGCCTTCTAGAGGTCTGATCTCCGGGCAGACGTGATGCGCAATTTTACAAGAAAATCCCCGTCCGCTTGCCTTTCCCTCACGGAAAATTCCTGTTTCCGGATCCCCGGGGGAGCGCAGCCCGCACCCCGCAAAGGATGATCAGACCTTACCCCACTTCATCTACCCAAGCGACCAACTAGGGAGCCCTGGTTATCAGAGGTGGGAGGAGTGTACTCAAAAACCGTCGAAGAGATGGAGCTGGGGCGAGTGGGGGTTGGTGACTGAAAAGTCCCTATAATTAAATAAACAGCAGAGTTGTTGTGCGAAGTAAATAAATAGTCAATGATCCCATTGTGGAGCCGGGCGCAGGCGGCACAGATCGCGGCGGAATCGCAGCGATTGGGCTCCGGCCGCTGTGACTTGCAGCTTAATCGGTCCCACAGCACAGCCCTTAATTACTTGCAGCACACTTTCATGGCCGACAGAAAATCCATTAGTCAGTTTATTTGCCTGAAACGGTATTGGAGACAACTCTCACAAAAAAACAAACGCACTGCTAAAGCAGTGCCACCCTGGGAGGTGAAGGGACCTCGGGAGAAAGTGCCACTCCAGAAGTACGCGGTTCGCTTGTGGGAAAACTGAGCAGAACAACGCCGTAGAAAGCTGAGCTCTGTGGGATCCTGTAGGAGGGAAGGGAGTGGCGGGGATCTCCACGGGAGCAACCAAGTCATCTCCACGATCTCCGACAAGGCGAGGCAGGTTAATGCTGCGAGAGTAGGCAAAGGGTGGCAAGCGTATCAGGGTGGATGAGTAAACGTTTGTGCAAGCAGTGACTCGCTGATTTCGTCCCTCTTTTTTTAATCACTGACTGCATTTACACTGTTACTTACTATCCAGAGTTTCCTGACCAGAGAACAAACAGTAAACAGGGCAAACATAAAAATATGTGACTCAAAAGTGTCTCTCTGAGATGAGAGAAGGGAATGGAGGGAAAGAAAAGGGATGTGATATAGTTCTAACATTGCAGATAGATTGTATAATATCCTCATGTAGTCACTTCAACTCAACTACATTGGTGTAGAGTCTTTTCCCTTGTTGCCTGGGTTACATTTCTGTCCAGACAGAAATCCTCAGTGTTTTCCTCAGCCAACAACGGTTTATGGAGAATTAGATCCTCTCAGACAGAAAAGAGGTTCCCAGTGTCAATAGTGCTGTTATCAACACATATTGCTCAGGATATTTAAGGATTTTGCACGTCTCGTTATTACTCAAATGAAGAATGTTGGAATAGGAAAATGGGAGCACGAGTGTTGGAACAACAAGCCTAAGCTCACGCTCCAAGTCAGTGGCATAATGGGAAGACACTGTGATTGTCTTTTTTCAGGTTTTGACTACTGCAAAATTTTTCCTTTAAATGCTGACATTACAAATTGTTATATTTCTTCCCAGCTACACTGTGGGAACTTTGTCCTTTATTAGTATTGACCATCAGAAAGAAACAGGAAAACACAGGCCCAGTTTTTCAATATTCAAAATAAGATGTACCAGAGAATTTGTCACACAAATTCCTGGACTGTAACAATTCAAAACAAAACAAAAACCAAACCGATAAGCCAAAAATAACCACCCAAACTTATTTAATTACTTGCTTGCTTCATCTTTGTTGTTGACTATTTTAATTGGAATTTACAACTTTATCAAATAAGAATACACGTTTCATCTTTTCACCAGCTAATTAATTTTTATAAGGCCAATAAGTATTTAACCCCATTAAAAGTAAATAAATTTTCAAAGATCTTTGTGAGAATAGTTTTGGGGTTCGTTTGTTTTTTCCTGCATAATTTCTAAATATATGAAATGAAATTATTTGGGTTTAACACATTCCCACTAAGTGCATTTACACCTCAAAGTTAGAGGTAATGTAAACTTGTAGCCTAATTCCTTTAAGCCTTCCAAAATGAAATTATCTAAGGATGACAGATACATCCTTTCCCCACAGAAATCTATCACTAGCACTCAGTACATCTGAATATTTAACACTTTTTTTCTTGCTTGCTTTATCTTTCAATTTAGGTCAGCTATGATAACACAAACACTGACAGAATTTAAGATCTTTCAAAAGAGTTTCCATCAATTTTTTTTTAATACTGCCACCTCTACAAAGACCCCAAATCAACCAAAATAATCTTTTAGGGATTCTTCATGCTGTGGCTTAACATCCCTAAACACATTCTGTCCAACTTAATGACCCAAATCTGAGTACTGATGCTTGTTCAAAACGAGTGATTCCCAGCTTGTACCCTGCTATGGAAAACACTGAAGCAAACCTTTGGGACCTCAGACTGTAGACAATTGAGTTTTTTGTTCTTTTTGCCAGCCATTGTTTTATTTTACTCTCTTGCAATTGTGAACAACACTCCATAGCTTTTCAGGAAATCTGTGTCCTACTGCTATGGTACAAGGATTTTTGATACAGATCATGGACAAAGAAAGAATTTTTGTTGCTCTTTTGGTAAAAGAAAATCCTCCCAAATGTTGTCTTTTCACAATTGGTTACAGCTTTTAATGATGACTTTGTATACTTATATTCCTGGTCAAACTGGCTACATTTATCAAGTCATTTCCCCTCAAACAGAAGAATGGGTCTAAGCAGAATGGCATAAAAGCAAAAAATCTCTGTCTAGAAGAAACAAATCCCTGTTCTTGCGTTATCCACTTGAGGGAGACAGTGAGCCATAGGTATGTCAGTTTGATGGATCACATACAAAATTGATGAGGAATTTGTACCCATTGTGTGTTATTGTTAATTTTTAAAGTGCTGACCTCTGTTACACAGCAGACATGATGTTTCTCATAGCACGTCATCAATCTGTATGTCAGACAGTTTTCTTCTCTCTCCTTGCAGATGGCATCATCCAATGACTTTCACTAATAGGTCTTAGGTAGGAACATCCAGACTCTTTCAAGATGATATCCCATAACTCTGTAATTAATATCTCATATTTGGACAACCTCACCTGACTCAAGACTTACATATGGACTCCTTTTATTGTTTAAGAGATACACTCAAGTGTATTACACTGCTAAGAGGGCTATAAACACTACTAAAAGCCATAAAAAAATAAAATCTTTCCCTGAGTCTGAAACCTTTGGATATAGATGCATGGTTTGGACATTTTTTTTTTTTGTGCCAATCATGAAATTTACAATATTGTCCAACAGACTGCCATATTTTGCGGTCCTCCAAGGAAGGCTTCCATGGCTTAGCAATTGTTATTGTTGGAATATATTCTGATGCTTGCCTCAAATGGCTTTAGGGCAATAGACAATCATTACTCTTCCTCTTACCTACAGAGGACATATTCCTCTCTCTAAAACTACCTTCTGAACATCTGAATAGATATTATGCAGGAAGATAATGTCACTCCTTTCTTCAAGAAGGGAAAAAAGGAGGATCCAGGAAGCTCCAGACCAGTCAGTCTCTGTGAAAAGTGATAGAGCAGCTAATCCTAAAAACCATTTCCAGGCATACAAAGGACAGTAAAATCATTAGGAGTAGTCAGCATGGATTTGCCAAGGGGAAGTTATGTTTGACCAATTTGACAAGCCTTTAAAATTAGGTGACTGGCTTTGTAGATGACGAAAGAGCAGTGGATATTAACTACTGCACTGTTTCCCATAAGATTGTCATAAAGAAGCTATTGATGTATGGGCCAGACGAGCAGATGGTGAGGTAGATGGAAAACTGGCTGAACGTCATGGCCCAGAGGATGGTGATCAGTAGCGTGAAATCTAGTGGGAAGCCAGTAACTAGCGGTGTACCCTAGGGGTCAATACTCCATCCAGTCTTGTTCCACAACTTCATTAATAATCTGGATGGGGCAGAGTTAATAACTTGGGGCAGAGTGCACCTTCAGCCAGTTTACCTATGATACTGAACTGGGAGGAGCAGCTGATACACCAGAGGATTCTGTTGCCATCCGGAGGGATGTTGAAAGGCTGCAGAAGTGGCCTGACAGGAACCACATGAAGTTCAGCAAACACAAGTGCAGGGTCCTGCACCTGGGAAGGAACAATCCTCCAATCTACAGCTGACTGGCTGCAGAGCAGTTTGGCAGAAAAAGACCTGGGGGTGCTGGTGGACAACAAGTTAAACATGAGTTGGCAATGTATCATTGTGGCAAAGAAAGCTGATGGTATACTGGGCTGCATTAGTGGATATGTTGCTAGCAGGTTGAGAGAGGTGATCTTTCCCCTCCAGTTAGCACTGGTGAGACCACATTTGAGGTACTGTGTCCAATTCTGGGCTCCCCAGTACAAGAGACACATGGACAAGCTGGAAAGAGTCTAATGAAGGGAGATGATGAAGGGATTGAAGCATTTGCCATATGAAGAAATGCTGAGAAAGCTGGAACTGGTTAGCTTGGAGAGGAAATGTCACGGGGAGGATTTTATCAATGTGTGTAAATATCTGAAGGTAGGGTGCAAAGAAGATGGAACGAGGATTTATTCAGTGGTGCCCAGCGACAGGGTCAGAAACAACAGCCACAACTGAAACACAGGAAGTTCCCTCTGAACATCAGCAAACATTTTTTACTTGAGAGTAACCAAGCACTGGCACAGCTTGTCCAGAGAGCGAATGGAGTCTCCCATGTGGGAGATATCGAAAACCTGTCTGAGCATGGTCCTGAGCAAACAGTTGTAGGTGGCCTTGCTTGGTTAGGGAGAGCGTTGGACCAGATGACCTTCAGAGGTCTCATCCAATCTCAACTATTCTTGTTAATTTTCTTGTGTCTCCTCCAGTTTGCTCTGCTTTAGATGGCTTCTAAGTATCTCACAATTATAACTGCTTTTGTCAGAGTGTTTCTAATTGGTCCATATCACTGCATTACAGTGTGCAGAACTATATATAGCACAGAAAATGCTAGAACAAAAGTAGTAAGTGGATGGAAGGATTATTGTTACCGATTTCAGGTTGCCATGTTGTTCAGAAATCCCAATAGGATGACTGACTCCTTTGCAATAGCATGATATTGTAGTTTCATATTTGCCTTGTCACAATAATAATTAGGTACTTTTCTGCTTAACTAACACCTGATTAGCTGCTTCTTCACTTGCATTTGCTGAACTACCCATTCACCCCCAAGAGTAGAATCTTGTGCTTGTCCCTGCTCAATATCATGTTTATTTTTTCCAGAACACTATTTCAATTTATTGAGGCACATTCTACATTCTGGGGTTAACCACTACCATTTCTGCAGTTGCTCCTAAACTGTCTTCATCAAACACTTAAATGAGGCACCCAAGTCATTAATATTTGCAATATCAAATATACAATAGCAGCATAACAGGTCATAACCAATTCTAGAGAAGTCTTTTTTTTCTGTCATTGAGGTTCAACAGCATACCAATAAAACTGTTTCGCACCAACTTTCGCATTCTATTTTGCTTATGCAAGTGTCATGTCTTGTTCAGGTTTATTCTTAGAAATTCTATAGTCTTGTTTATGAATACCAATATATTTTATCAAATGTCTTATCCTTGTGCTTTGTCCTTTGGGCCCCATAGAATTTCCTCTTTAAAAAAAAAACCTTTATATATAGGAATTTATTGATTTAATGAATTTATGTATGTCTAGCTTTTTACAAATCCAGTACTAATTTAGATGCATGGAAGAAAAATATTAATAAATGGACCAATAAAGCCCTCTGGCTACAAATGAAGCTTTGGGGGAAAAAAAAAGATGGAACTTAAGTGGAGGAAATTACATGATCAGGATCTAGTTTTGCATCTAAACTTAGAAGTAGTCACAATGGGTACAAAATTAAATAATAAAACCAAAACAAAACAAGAAACCCAGATAAAACAACACAAAACCACCACCAGTTAATTTTTACAAGCACAATGCTGAAATGTCTATGACCAAAATTGCTGGTTTATGGCTTAAACAAGAACTGGATACACCATCTTGTAATAGGGCATTAGATAACACTACAATTGATAATAATAATAATAATAATAAGGCTTTAGTTTAATTAATAGGGAGTGGAAGCTTCTCAAGCATGAGATAATGGTAAATAGATGGGTAACGTCGAATTGTAAATATGGAAGAGGACATTCTAATAATGGGAAGTGTTACGACACGCCCCAGAAAAAGGGGAGAGGACTAACCCAGGTTCTTATCAATGATTCCCTTGGGGTGGATTTGAGTGAAACGACACTGAATAATCGGTGTCTGAAAACATATATAGGTAGGGTTTATTTTAACAATTTTGTTTTAACAGGTATGTTAGCATTTTGGGTGTTGTCATCTATATTGTATATCAGAGGGATAACCCCTGGGGGGAAAATGCATAAGGGAGAGAAAGGAAAGACAGGATAAGGCTAAGGGAGAGTAAGCGAAAGAAAAGCTGAGAGTGGACAGACATATATAGTCACTGCCCATGGGGTCCAGCAATGACACTTGGTAGTTGCCACTTCTGTCAGTTGAAGTGGTGGCCTTGATCTGCTGGGGGTGAAGGAGGGAAGCCCCCACACTCCAAGAAGTTATGAGTTATTATATCCATGGTTAGTGTCACGGGCCATGCCTCCAGCCTCCAAACCTCTCCCTGGGCCCTGCACAGAGTTTTTTTGAGTCTGGCCTGGTTCCCACCTTTTTTTAGATTGGCAGAGGGGGGGATGTGCTGTTATGGGCCATCAGAGGTCCTGCCTTTTCAGGGCTTCACACCTTCAGCACTGGAGGGAGGGAGGGGCCCAACTGCCCATCCGAGGAAAAGTCAGAATCCTGCAAGAGTCTCCTAGAATGCATAAATCATTAACCATTTCAGTCTCTGACAGGAAGAAACTTCAATTTCACTTTGCAAATGAAATTAAGATTTAAACTTCAGTAATACACTAAGAATTAAATCAGTTCTTGATCATTGTGCTTTTTTCATGTCTTAGTATATACCATATAAAAAATTAACATTAATCATGCATCAATGAGCTGCAACAGTTTATGTACAGCTATACAGTTACACTGCCAGTATTCTGTCCATACACCCAAACACTCCATACATGGGCAACTGTGTGTTTGTTGATCATGTTTACCATATTAAAAGTTAACTGATTTTTAAATGCCTGAGTCATTTATTCATTGTGAATTTAGAGAACTAATTTCAAGGGGGGGGAATAATATAGCAGGGGACCTCTGTCTTAGATTGTTCAAAATGCCTAATCTTGAAGAGATAATATAAATAGGATTCACAGGTGATATTTTTGTGGTTAATTTACAGCTGAGAATAGACCTTCATCCTCAATTATGCAGCCATTTAAACCAAGTAATGTATTATATAGTCTGATGAATTACAATTAATCGTGTTTTGCTGGTATTTAGAAATTAACACGAATCCACTGTAAAGATTCAGATATACGGCTCTGCACATCACATATTAGTGGTGGCAGCCACAGAGTGGTTCGGGTCTCAGTACTAGCTACTCATTAGGACAACTGGTAAAGTATGCTCCATTGAATTCAGACTCAGAATAGAAGAATTAAAGTTTACTGGTATGTAGAGAATTACAAGATCTGTGCAGTGTCTAAAACTCTTTGAGGTTTTGGGAAGTGAATTTCACCTAAAGCGAGCCTACCCTTCTAATCTACCTTGAAATTATTTTAGTTAGACTATATAAAGTGTATTTGGTCCATTGCAGAGGAAGAAATGAAATTGCTCCACCATTCAAACCTTAGCAATTTATCAGATTTGGAAAGTCATTTCTAGTATGTGAAAAATACCCCCTGGGGTACATTCCTCTACAATATGCATTTTAAGTAGATAGGAAGTCACATACCCTGGAATTATATAATAAAACAGAATAATGACCTACTTTAGTAATGATAACCATAAGTGAAGTAATGAGGCCATAAAAATATGTAAAAATAAACACCTTAATTAAGGAATTCTAACTCTTTTTTTATAGAATCATAGAATCATGGAATTGTTTAGTTTGTAAAAGATCTCTGAGATCATCAAGTCCAACCATTAACCTAGCACAACCATGTTGAGCACTAAAACATGTCCCTATGAACCACATCCATACACCTTTTGGACACTTTCAGGAATGGCAATTCCTCCACTTCTGTGGGCAGCCTGTTCCAATGCCTGAACACCCTTTCAGTGAAGAAATTTTTCCTTGTATGTAATCTAAACCTCCTCTGGCACAACTTGAGGCCATTTCCTCTTGTCATGTCACGTCACTGAGCCTCCTTTTCTCCGGGCTAAAGAACCCCAGCTCCCTCAGCTGCTCTTCTTAAGACCTGTGCCCCTCCCCCTTCACCGGCTTCATTGCCCTTCTTTGGACACGCTCCACCACTTCAATGTTTTTCTTGTAGTGAGGAACCCAGAACTGAACACAGGATTTGAGGTGCAGCCACACCAGTGTCAAGTACAGGTGGACAATCACTGCCCCGGTCCTGTTGGCCACACTAATTTTTATACAAGCCAGGATGCCATGGGCCTTCTTGGCCACCTGGGCACACTGATGGTTCGTGTTCAGCTTACTGTAAATCAGCAGCCCCAGGTCCTTTATCTCTGGGCTGCTTTCCAGCCATTCTGCCTCAAGACTGTAGCACTACGTGAGGTTGTTTTGACTGAAGTGTAGGACTCAGCACTTCTCCTTGTTGAACCTCATACAACTGGCCTTGGCCCATTGATCCAGCCTGCCTATCCTCCATCAGATCAATACTCTCAACTTAGCGTCATTTACAAACTTACTGAGTGTGTTCTCCTCATCCTGATGAAGATATTAAACAGGACTGGCCCAAACACTGAGCCCTGTGGAACTGGGCTTGTAACTGGCCCTCTGCTGGATTTAACTCCATTCACCACCACTCTCTGGACTCAGACATTGAGACAACTTTTACCTAGCGAACACTGCACCTCTCCACACCATGAGCAGACAGTTTCTCTGGGAGAATGTTGTGCGAATCAGTGCCAATATTCATGACAATTGATGTCATAAGGTCCATCTGGCTTTTTCTTATTTTCCTAATTTTATAAACTTTATAAGCAGTTAAGTAGTAAAAGTAGATTTTAGAAGTAGCTATATTATATCCCTCACCCTTTAACACAATAGTTTACACATCCCCTACCCCATCACCCCATTCTGTGTTCCCCATATCAATCCTACCCCTGAATTCCAGTAGAAAATGTTTAGTCTTTTGTCAAGGCAGGCCTCTTCTGTCTGAGGACACTCATATCTTGGTCTGAACCACAGAACACAGTCAGAAACTAGGTGACTGTGTACCCTTTGTGCTCTGAAAAGATAAAGGTGATGAAGAACTGGTCCCAAAATGCACCTCAGACCCAATTCCCAAGGGGTGGACCAGGGTAAAAGCTACAGGATGGACAAAACTTGGATTCGTCGGGCATTATTAAAAATTGTAACATCTCGAGTACAGAAGGTGCGTGCGTCTTGTGATCTTTATGCCTAGGCACAAATCAAACCCTTTTCTTATCCTCAATTAACTGCTCCGGAGTTTTTTTCCCTCAGCTCCTTTAGGCATCACCATTCCCTCATCCATTAAGTGGGTCACCCTGTTGTAGAAGGAAACGAGGTTAGTCAAACAGGATCTGCATTTTCTAAACCCATGCTGCCTGGGTCTGATCCCATGGTTGTCCTCCATGTGTCACATGATGGCGCTCAGGATGACCTGCTCTGTGACCTTCCTCAGCACCAAGATCACACGACTGCTGGTAGATGGTGAAGAGTTGCTTGGTGAGCTCTTCCACCAGCTCCCTCAGTACCCTTGGGTGGATCCCCTCTGGCCCCATAGATTTGTGCATGTCTAAGTGGCATAGCAAGTTACTGACCATTTCCTCCTGGTTATAGGGGCTTCATTCTGCTCCCCATCACTAACTTCTACCTCATGGGGCTGGGTACTTGGAGAACAGCTGTTCTCCCTATTAAAGTCTGAGACACAGAAAGACCTCAGCCTTTTCTTCATCCTTTGTCACTATGTTTCCCTCTGCATCTACTAAATGATGGAGATCCTCTTTAGTCCTCCTTCTGTCGCTGATGCAAAGATATTTTTTGTTTTCTTTTATGGCAGTAGTCAGATTAAGTTGGCCCTTCTAACTTTTCCCCTGCATAACCTCACAACATCCTTTTGGTTCTACTGAGTGGTCTGCCCCTTCCTCCAAAGGTAATAAATTTATTTACTTTTTTTTTGCTCTGAGTTCCAGCCAAAGCTCTATCTTCAGCCAGGCTGGTCTTCTTCTACAATGGTTCATCTTTTGTTCTGTGGGGATGGTCTGCTCCTGTACCTTTAGGATTTCCTTGTTACAGCATGTCCAGTTTTTCTGTACTCCTTTGCACTTCAGGACCACTTTCCAAGGAACTTTCTCAACCACTCTCCTCAACAGGCCAAAGTCTGCCCTCCAGAGGTTAAGACAGCGGTTCTGATTAGCTACTTTTTAACTTCTTGAAGAATCAAAAGCTCTATAATTTTGTGATTGCTGTGCCGAAGATGGCCTCTGTCACATCACACACCAGTCCTTCCCTCTTGAGAAACAGCAGGTCCCGTGGGACACCTTCAGAGTGGTTGGCTCACTCACTGAATACTTTTCACATTTTAAGAATTTATGAGAACATTGAGTTCCTTAATTTCCTTGATATCTCACTCATTTCAGAAGAAGTAGCAAGTTTCACTTCAATCTGAGTTTTTGGTAGAACAAAAGTGTTAGTTTCTGGGAGAACAGTTTAAGCACTGTAGTCAGCACAATTTGAATATTAGTTAATACCTTGTCAAATTAGGATCTGACTTAGAGAAATGATTTAATGCTGTGCAAGGACTTTTTTTTTCTCTAGAGAGTATATTAGTACCTATATGCAAACTAAGAAATGATGATCAAATTTCAGAGATGAAGACCGCTCAATGTTCCAAGTTTGGGCAGCCATGAAAACTGTCTTCATAGTTTAATTACAAGATATTGTTGAAATACATTGTACAGGAAAATCTCCTAGAAGTGAAAAGGACAAATGAGGACTTCTTTCTAATTACTTGAGATTGCTGAAATTAGAATTTCAAAGTCATTGACAGGAAAAAAGGCTGTTGGACATACTGAGAGAAAGGTCAGGACAAGCAAGAGATGATTAAACCAGTGCTGTGAACAGCATAACCTGGACCTGAAACTGAAAATTAGGAAAGATAAGAGAAATCAAAAATTTGTTCCAGAATTGACAGTCCCCTTGCTGGGAAGAAAGGAGGAACTGAAGAACAGTATCAGGAAGGAAATAAAATATTCTAAACTTACTGAAATTACAGTAAGAAAGAAGACACTGTGTTGGGACAACTGTCAGGAGTGAAGCCTTTCTGAAGATGTAAAGAACCACACAAGCTATCCTTGGATAATTTAGGAGAGTTTGAGTCTCCTTAAGACTATATATAATGCAAGGCATCTTTATGAAAGCATTTTAAACTCACAATCTGCAATCATTTGAGGTAGCATTTTACTCCTACCTTGACATGTTTCTACATCTATAAATGATGAACCCTGAGGTCTTGAAAACAGAGAGAATCAGACTTAACAGCACAGTAAGTCAAATATCCAGTCTAAAGAGAAGTTGAGAAACTTTCCAACCTCCTAGATTAAAAAAAAAAAAAGCTGCATCCCTCTGCTTTAAGTGCGTATTTTTTCTCCTAGCAAATAAGAGGCAGTACTCTGGTATCTCTTGCTACAGAAGAGAAGAGATGCATCTCCTTTTCTAAACATATTCCATTTTAGTAGTCCTTCAGGAAGAATATCTAAATCAAATGGAAATTCTTATCTCAACAGGATGAATTTATAATGAACAGTGAGAAGGAGACAAGTACATTATATCAAGACTTAATTTGAAGTCAAATGCTTTGTTGGTTTTGTTTCTTCTTTTAGACCTGACATGAATCCAAGAAGGGAGAACTAGACTTAATGATATTCTTATCTTTTATGATTTATTAACAAGTCTTTTACAACTGGAAAACAACAACAACAAAAAAAAGACAGGGACAATTCTAAAAATCACTGAAGAGGGAATTAAGACAAAGTACAGAAAACTAAGGGAAAGCTAGCTCTTACTAACAGGAATTTCTTATGCAACTGCAATTTAAATGGCTGGAACACATACGAACAAATGGAATAACTCTAAATTTTCCACTTTTAACCAGGGATGGTAACATTTCCACAAATTATAAGAACATTTCCATAACTTCCTATATTTTACAGTAGATAGCACTGTGAGTCAGATGATTAAACAAAGTTCAGAACTTTGAACAGCAGTTTTTTCCCCAGTTCTCACAGGTAAAAGAATGGAACTAATAATTTTATATGGCCCTCTCTATGACATGTAAAAGATGTATTTCAACACTGTATCAGTTGGTTTATAACATCCAAAGTAGCAGAACAAGCTTGGATTAAATCACTTAGATGATATTTGAAACCCAGTTATCTACAACTAATATGAGGACCTGTCTAGTGTGTTATCAAAAAAACCCCAAACAATTGAGGTTAGTGTTATTTGCTTCTTTTTTTGTCATAGACCTTGAAGGTAATATTATCTGCTATTTCATGGTAACTACCAGTTTGGGAAACACGTATCTCAAAATTTAATTATTTTTTCCCTGCACTTTTACTTTAGGAAAATCATAAATAACCATCTACGAGGAAATAAGAATTCAAAGTACTTAAATTGTAGCCATTCAGAACTCAAAAATACTTTGAAGAACAAGTTCTTCACACTCTAACTCACCTCTGAAAATATTGCACAGAAAATATTTTGTTATTACATTGTGAAAGAGCAGTGCTGACTCTTACTTGACAAAACCTAGTCCTACTAATACTGCAATAGGTAGAACATTGGCAAAGCTGGCTAAACTCCACTGTTTTTTCTTCCAAACTCAGCCATTTCTAACCTTGCACTTTGAGTTGAGTGTTCTTTAGCTAGAGGCCTGCAAAATGGAAATCTCTTGTTATAGTCTACCAATAATTAATGTCAACATAATTCAAAACCAAAGTTTTTGCCTGTCATTTCCCCTACAGTGTTCATGTTGCCCTTTTGTGCTTCTCATGAAATAGAGAATTGTCTATTTATATATTACATAGGGTACTAATAAATTAAATAGGAAACTCTAAATTCTTTAGTGCTCAAGTGTGTAGTCCTATGCAATTTAACAAATAGAAAAATAGTAGCAATGATACAGCAAAAGTACAGTCTTCTCAAATAAAAAAAGTTGATAGAGGTCTTGACTGATGTTATTCATCAACCCTTATTGGGTCTGAATCTCTCCCAAACTACTTATCTTAATTATTAAAGAAAACAGCTTTTTATCAAGTGTTTAATCATTAAACTAGAATTTGGTCTTGTTTTGGACTTCCATCAGAGGATTAAGACCCAGCTTTTACCAATAGATGATTTTAAGCAACAAAACCTAACTGCTATCAGTCTTTACTTTGGCATAGAGTTAGATGATTTGGCATAGAGCCAGTGTTAAGTACACTTCATTGGCAAAATCCCCATGAAATTCAGTTGCAAAACGTTAATTTTTTTAATTTTTTTTTTCTTATTTGCAGATTATTTTTGGCTTATTTTTTCTGTCACACCTTTGATTGATTGGGTGTGCCCCCCTTTCTGTAAGTATGTATTTAACCTTTAATATCTCAGTTCTTGGCTTTTAAATGCTGAAGATGCTGATCGTGAATAAATATTCTTAAGGAAAAAGAAATAAATCCAGGCTAAACTAATTCCATCGCTTCTTCAAATTTATCCCTAAATCTCAGGAGATAAATAGCTAATATATTAGTCCACAAACAGTCTGATTAAATGAAGGCTTCCTCTTCTTCTGTGAGATAGTAATAAGGAAGTAATAAGAAATAAGTAATAAATTTTGCTACTGCATCTGGAGTTGAGTCATCATCAAAGACAGATGAATAAAAGTTACCAGTTTTCCATAATGAGAGCTGTGAAACTTTGCATTTGATATGTGTGCTTGAAAAAACATGCAACCTAGAAATTAACAGATTTCACTGACAACACCAATGCAGGTAAGAGGTTAGAAGGAGACAATTTTCATAGAAAAAATTATGATTTTACAAAGCTTTTGGGTTTATTTTTTTTCTACTGGCATAAGAAGAGTCAGACAGCAATAGGTAACCCACAAAACATTAAGTATTTTTTCTTATAAACAGTGAAAACCAGTCCTCTTAAGTCTTTTGTCAGAAAAGGTCTTATTGCTGAACAATAAGAGTATGTTTTGGTAGAGTTAAATCAGGAAAGATCCCAGGAGGAGTTTCATAGAAACCCAGAGTGTTGATACATTTGCAAAGTACAGATGATTTCTATTAATTCGGCCCTGTTTTTAAATTAGAAATGAGCTTTTGAAATGGCTATGAAGCTAGATTTAGTTTGGAGGAGGGAATGTTTGATTTGATGACCTGATCCAAAGTTTGGAAACAGGAAAGTTTAAGATATCAGCATGAAAATCAAAACTTCACAAGAGAATGAGGAAACAGGAAAGAAGGGACTAAAGGGACTAAAGGATACTAAAGTGGACTAAAGTGTAGAATCAGTTTAGGAATGTTGCAACTATTTGTCAGGTTCTATCAAATCTTCTAGTCATTGATGTCCTTGTATTTGCCCTGAAACAAGTAGCCTGGTTTCTGACATGAAGTTTAGGCACTGTGTGTGCAAACCAATATGCAGTCAACAGGTATTTCATAGATTCAGACATGGGCTTATTTATATATAGAATTTTTTTTACTCATTAACATTCTCAAAGTCTACTTTTGACACACAAGGTGATGTCGGAATTACTGAAGTAAATGAAAGAGATTCAAGACATTAAAATTAGAAGAAGAATACTGCCTTCTGGAGATATTTTTCTTTCTTTTACTTTTACTTTTACTTTTGTTTTTTCCCTTTTCCTTTTCCTTTTCCTTTTCCTTTTCCTTTTCCTTTTCCTTTTCCTTTTCCTTTTCCTTTTCCTTTTCCTTTTCCTTTTCCTTTTCCTTTTCCTTTTCCTTTTCCTTTTTTATTTTTCATTTTCTTGTTCTTTTTTCTTTCTCTTTTTCTTTTCAGAATAATTAAGTACTACATGCAGATCTAAAGGTTTAGAATTTATAAAACAGTGATATTTTCTATGAATTTTGGCAAACTTAAATTTGGCAAAATCTAACCAAAAAACATACACAACCTGAGTAGGTCAACAAATCTCTTTTTTAGTCAGTAAAACACAAGATACCCAGTTGAAACACATCTGATCAGAATATAAAACATCAAACAGAAATGTGAAAGTTTAAGTTCTAACTATCCATATTTAAGTGGTATGGATCCCACTTACATTGCCTAA
This sequence comes from Manacus vitellinus, assembly GCF_001715985.3. Lineage (NCBI taxonomy): Eukaryota > Metazoa > Chordata > Aves > Passeriformes > Pipridae > Manacus > Manacus vitellinus. Next base: position 26,250,520 of record NW_021940604.1, read on the forward strand.
TTTTTCTTAAAAGGTTTGTTAGTGCACCAATCTTCAGATATTTTTAATTATCAATGTCTAAATCTCTTATAAAAATGCCAACATATTCCTAGATTTCAAAGATTTAATATTTTGTCATAGTTAAGTGATTGTCACAGTGACAATAACAAGCACATCACTGCTACCCTGACCATCGCAACCCTGTTTCAAAGTGCAGAGGACAAACAGTCTCACTCACAGTGGTTAAGCTTCTGTAAATCACTTTGAACTAAACTTCTGCAATAGAATTTCTGTCTCCAAATTTAGACATCATCATCCAAAATAGTTTTCTAGACTCCTTTAAAGTCAGTCACAAAGACTTCTTACAGCGAGATGGATCTGACCCATTTACTCAACTGCTGTAGAATAAGGCAACTGAAAATAGGTCTTCAAATAAAGACTGAGTGCAATAAACATTTCTGCTTTTTTGATTGTTAAGTAACTTGGAGATTTTAATTTTAAATTAAAACATAAATCGTGTGCAAAGAGATAGTTTATTTTGGGTTTTTATATTTAAATACATGTATGTGCATACAATGTATGTGTATAAATACATGACCATGTCTAAGTGCATAAAAGAGTATATCTTTTCTTCTCTCATATCTCTAAAAGGGCAATGTAATATAGGAATTACATTCCAAATAGTATCCTGGAACAGAGTATAAAAAATATCACCTTTCATACAAGTGTCATCAGAATAATTCCCTTCTCTACTGTAGGCCATTTTTTTGTATTATTTATTTTCTTTTTAGGAATTTACAAAGTTCTTTATTTTATAAGCACTTATTCCAAGTTAAGTGCTTGTACAAGACAGTAAAATATTCAACCCTGAAAATTATTAAACCAGACTACATTCTAGTACAAATTTACCCCATCTCTCTATTAACTGCTATTTACCTACACGTAAGATCTATCCATAATAGAAGAATTTTCTCAGACTTAACATTCCAAAGTACCTGAGGAAAACACGCTGGCCTTCTAAAATGTCCCCAGTTTCCAAAATACTGATTGTGTTAGGTCAAGGAAAAAGAGTGAGCACCCATGCATGGATGTTCAGAACATATGCAGTGCTAAGATACTTAGACACACATGGGGTATGAATTTCAGCATTCTTAATTGCGGCAATAGGATTATGTCATATATAGGTGAAAAGGATTTACTGGAGGAGAAAATCCTAAACTATTTAAACTTCAGCATTGACTTCATACTGCAAAAAATGGTTGGCTAGACCAAGTTGGAACTCAAGTTGAATTCACTGCCTATTTACTGGCAAGAACAGTCATTTGGTGCTGTGACATAAACACGCTGGGTGTCTGAACACAGTATTTCATTAAATTCAGTATAAAACCTCCTCATTCTGATTGACTTAGAACACAATTCACAGCTGAAAGAGGTATTAGTTTGATGTAGAGAATAAAGAAAATGGACTTCACATAAAACATACCTTATCTTGGTTTTGCACTGCAAATGTCACTCTGTTACTTAGGTTGAAATTGAGGAACATAATAAACTGGGAAATAACCTGAATATGACAAAAATACTCTTACTACCCGAAGTTTTTCTCAGCAAAATCTTACACAAACTAAAACTATGGTCAAGAAGACCTAGAAAACACATAAAGAGGTTTACGTCAGATTTGAAGTCAGCAAACTACTACATGCTCACCCACAAACCTTCCAAAGTCACAAATTCTTGCTGAATTCAGACTGTTCCAGGAGGAAGATTGGGACTTTAAGAGGTAAACTTAATTCAGCTAAAAGAATTGCATATTAAATGGAAATTGCAACTTTATTCCATGTAGTATCTGGCTTGCATTTTTCTTTTAGTTTTGAACTTATAGTTTTTTCCCTCAATTAAAAGACTCTTGAAAGACTCTCATATCTGTGATGTAAATTTATTAATTTGTTCAGGTAAGGGCATTTTGCTTAACTTCCATTTTATTTTATTAAAGTCTTGGGACCAAATATTTATCTCATGCAGTTGCATAGATCTTGCTGACAGAGTTACAGTGAACTAACATCTATTACAGTAATAACCTTGAGGCTTTTAAAGTAACAATGGAATTAATGTTTCTCTAGTAGCATCACAATACATGTTCAGGTTGTTACATTGTATTTATAAGAAACAAAAGCTCAAAATATAGATTGCAAGATCTTTCCTTTTGAAGTGTATACATTCATACATGGTGCATTCAATTAATACTAATAATATAATGAGTAAACTGGGTGGCCAACCCAGGTCACAACTAAAAATATTAAAAGTACAATTTTAACCAGTCATTTTCTGGTTTCAGAACTATCCCACCATTAGGTCATCACACTGTGAAGCACAGCTGCATAATAGATTACATTACATAAAAAAGAGAGAACTCCCAGCAATGTAACTGCTTTTTCTTAAGATTACAATAGCAATTTAAGAAAAATATATTCATAGGTCACAGGAATGGAAGAAAATTTTTGTTATCCAGCTTTCTACCAGTACAGGATTACTTCTTATTTTATGTTTGCCAACATGCAGTTACAAGAGAACAGCATCACACTCTCAGCTCACTGAAAAACTCTAAGTTTATTAGCAGAGGTGTTTAATGAGAAATTATCCAACAAGCCCCGAGGGAAGAATGTGAGCATCAATCTTAATTCTACAGTGAGTACCAGGTTGTGCTTTCTTTAGAATTTGTCACTTGCAAGGGTGCTTGGGGTTTTTTAATGGCATTTGATTGATTGACTGATTGCAAAAAATAACAGCTATATCTTTATGGACGCAAACAGCTATATAGATTTTGGCTGAAATTTCTGTTGAATTTCCCTTCTCAAGATAAATAATCTTAAACTCAGTAATATCTAAGGATTATAGTGCAAAGGACTGTGCTGAAAGCAGTTAAATTTTTTAAATGACACTTGTCTGTGTCTACAGAAGCTGTCTATACGTGATACAAAGGGAATCTGCTTTACTGAAGTAATTATCCTGCTGGAGCTCTTCCTCTTTAAGTGTTTTAAGGCTATAACTATGAAAGGTCTTATCAGTTATTCGTGTTTGCTTAGGATTGCTTTGATGGTGCTTTAGAACTGACAATGACTTTTTGAAGATGGATTCTCATGCTCAAAGAAAAAGTGATGAGATCATACTCAGGTTGAAACAACTGCTTCTCTATTACATAATACCTTTTTTTTCTTTTTTCTTTTTTCTCTTTTAAATGAGCCTTAGAACTTTGGAGATACTAAGGTAACTGCTCTGTAGCTATGCCACTCATAGTCCAGAATCATTACTAGGCTAAATTGCAGTTGAATTGCTCCATCCCACTGTAGTGTCTGAGCACTGGATGACTTTTTTAATATATATATAATATTAAAAAATATTTTGCTGTGGCAATTTCCCAAGCAACCCAGAATCTATCCTGGTTAACTGGGTAAATGATCCACGAAACTGTAAGAACCTGGTAGGAAATTGGTCAGAATACTGATGAATTCTGCTCTAAGAAAATTTGAATGGATGATACAAATATTTGAACCTCAGAATTTTTGTGCTCACAGCTACTCTGTTTATTTTCCTTACATTTCTTTAACTGAAACCAAGTTCTTGAACAACATCTGTAAACATATGAATCAGTCTTTATACACAGATAAAAATGTTTCATTGCTGTGGTATATAAGGCTGGCTAAAGAACTGTTACAATTTCTCTATAATAACATTAAATAAATTTTGGAAAAGCTGTGGAATCCCTGATAAACATACATATAAAAGACTTTTCCAGTGAGTTCCAGGTGGACTTCAAGACTAAACTGGAAGCCATATCATTAGCAGATTAAAATCTCAGGAACTGTGCTTCTGAATATTGCCATAAAGTACTTTAGAGATTGAAATGTGATGTCAAACTACAAGAGACATCAGTATAGAAACAGGTGCTGATCTACATTCATATTCTATCCTCAAATCATTTAAATGAATATAGATGAGGTGAAAATATATAAAATATCAACAAAGTATTTAATATGCCAAAGTGTCATGAAAAAATTGAAATACCATATGAATATGAGACAAGAAAGAGAGAACAGAAACAAAGTCAGATTAAAAAACAAAACAAACAAAACAAAGTTGATATTTCAAGATATTCAAGAGAAAGATGTGGATTCAGTTTACCAAATTACAATACAGTTGAAATAAAATTTAAAAAAAAAAAAAAGAGGAAAACAGATGAAAGTGAAGAAGGAAATTACAATCAAAAAAACCAAGATGCCACCAAACAAATTGAAGCTTCACTTGTAAATGGTCTTATATTTGTTATCACAAATCCTCTTGATAACACCAGAGAAATCAATGTGAAAGCCTTGAGTAAGGCTCTCAGGTTTAATGTAGCTCCCAGGTCAAGGGCAGGAGACCCCCAAAGTGCATTCTCACAGCAATCAGGTTTGAGAGCATACAGCTCGGTCACATCAGAGCTGACCTTAAACATAGGCAGTTAAACTCCCCAGGAAGAGGAAGAAAAAGGGTTGCAGAGCTTCTGCATGTCACTCAGGACCCTGGTTATCAGATATTAAGCTTGGCACGCAAACTTGAGCACAAAATTTAGAATTAACTGAGAAAATTTAAGAACTTGATCCTTTTTTTTTAAACCTCTCATGAAAGATGATATAAGAAAAGCAGGCACCTGAGATTGCTGAAGCCATGCACAAATCCTTATTTTGGGAAGAACATGAATGCAAAAAGACTTCTTAAGAAATGTTTTTTTGTAGCATTAAAACTGGAGATGTATAATTTTCCTCACTATACCAAAAAACAGAGAAAAAGTCAAATTAATTAAAACTTCTACAGTATTTTTATGAAATGTCAATAAAGACATTCAAGTCTATCTTCTGATCCTTGCTATGTATTCTACTTACTGACTGGATTTTTCAAAACATAACTGAAAATATAATGAAAGAAAACAGATAATGGACATCCTCTCCATACTTGTAGTCCAGTCTGTATTGAGAAATACAGAACAAAAATTAGCAGAATAAATAGAAAGGAAATATGGAAGGAAGGATATTCTCAAGAGGACTATATCATGAGCTGCGGGAAAAAGGACAACAGGGTACAAATAGCTAGTCAAAGAGAAGACTGCAAACTTGTGCTTCTTGACTTAAAAGCATGTACACAGGGCTACAATAAAAGAAAGAGGCAGTTATGCATAGCTATCTTACTATTCTTCCATGCTACTGGGAAAACAGAATTGAAAGGCCTTTGACTTTAAATAACTTTGAAACAAATACTGATTAAGTTCAATTAATGTCTACTACAAGTCGGAACGTGGGAGGTTGGCCTAAGATGTATATTTTGTCCTCCAGTCCTCTGAGAAGAAATTAGTACATGGACCACATTCTTTCCAAGCCTGATAGCCCCTGAATTTATCCTTGACATATTTACCAAAATTCTAAATTTTTTCTACTTTTTAATTTCTGCAGCCGTAGTTTACCTGTAGGTGAGAATCAGTTCTTGTAAAAATAAATTTTATAGATTGTTTAGTATGGTTAGAGTATGAGAGCTGATTAAACTTCTTCCCAAGTCAAAAAAAAAAAAAGAAAAAAAAAGGAAAGGGAAATCTGAAATGGAATCAGTATGTATATTTGATACAAAGTATTCTCTTTTCATAATGGGCTCCAGCTGTGATTCTATATAAACTAGAAGATGGGCAGCTAGTTTAAGAGCACTGTATGTATAGGTCAGTATGAGTTTGTTATTCAGTGTTCGATCTAATAAGCATACAGAAATCACAGTGGAAAACCTGAATAACTGGACAGTATTTAATATATTACATTATGAATGGATAGGCATAGTAATTAATAAAGTTCAATTAATAAATAATTAAAATTAATAGAAAAGAACAAGTAGTATGTCCCTTTGGATTTCCATGTCAAAGAAAAGCTTTTGAGAAGTACACTGGTTTGTTACACCAAAGAAAGCGACAGTGTGGGAGTCGTATACACAGTAACTAGATATTAATTCTGAAATGATAATTGCATTCAAAGTCAGTAGATCAAAACTGAGATGTGTAAACAAATCTGATATGGTTCCCCTCCTTATAATAGCTCTGTTGGGATTAGTTATTGGCAAAATTCAAAGCTTTAAAAGTTCACCAGTGATATGCATTCTAAGTTTTAAAAGCGTACTTGAATCTTAGTTTAGAGTTTTAATGAAAAAAAAAGGTGAATATTCTAGAATGATTGTGATTTGTTTCCTGGTCTCACATGCAAGAGAAGAGCCAAAATTACAGTAATGTTTTACATCCATCGTATACCAAGTAGTTGCTCTTTAAAGAAGCCTGTTCTCCATTTTTTAACATAATCTTCATATGGTTCTCACCCAACTTCCTCTAGCTATTGTTCCATCAAAAAAAACCATCCCTTTTATTAATTTTGTCCACCTCCTGGTTTTTTAGAAAGTTACAAAGAATATTTGATATTCTTTTTGAAATGCTGTTGGACATGAACATAAGCCTCTAATCCATAGAATATTTTCATAGTCAAGGAAACAAGGAGGTTTTTCCATTTTCAGAAGAAAGACTCCTTTGCAAATAATCAGAAAAAAACAGTGAAATCAGATGTATATTGAGGTTTAGTGCTAAAAAAAAAAAAAGAAAAAATCATGTCCTGAGAAAGTTCCAAATTAAAGTAATATTCATACACTATCATTAGTGAAACTGCAACTTAGTTCTACAACTTGACACCAACTGATACTCCAGTGTGTCGCTACTGGACCCTTACCTAATTACTATTTTCAGCTTATTATGATAATTACTGATGAGAACAGGATAGCCAGAATTTCTGGCTCATAAAGTTTATATCAACATTTTATGACCAAGAGGTGCAAGACAGTTTCAGAAGATTGTGGGGAGAGGGTTCTCCAGGACTAGTTCATAGACACTCTGATCATTCTACTAGAAAGCAAAAGAGGATAACAAAACGAAGTGTCTGGATTACATTGCAATGCCATTCTCAGCAGGACTTTGTCCTTTCAAGTAGATACATTAGAATTACTCAGCTCACTGTATCTCCAGAGCAAGACACAAGACACAGTTATGCTCATCCTTCTTACATTTCAAGAGCAAAAATATCCCAGTAGCCACAAACCATCCTTGGACAAAGTGAATGTTTTAAGGTATGGTTGACATTATACATGAGCGGCAAAATGTTTGGTGCCAATTAAAAATATTTAAGTTAAGTCTACTCAACTGGCAAAAACTAAACTGAAGTAGAAAATGAATGATAGAAACCACATATTTCAGTTCTAAAAATTAACCATCTTCCAGGCATACATATATTTTACTTTCACACTGATGTACTGCACTAGTAGCTTGCAGCAGCAAATGACAGAGTACAACTCATACAAAAGAACTCTACACTTCAGCTGTTTCTTTAAAAGAAAAGCCTGTATAAATATTTCACCATTGTAAATTCAACAGTTATCAAGACGGCACCAGATGTAGATTTATCCTAGAGAATTTTATGTGTTTTGCAGCAGCATGTCTCGTAAAAACTGCAATAAATATGCTAATTTTTAATGTCTTTATGCTTTAGTTTCATATTTTATCAATTTATAAAACAAAGATTAAATGTATCTGGATATTATACTTGTGAGTATTGTTTTCAAAAGTGAAATAAGAAGAATATCAAGATTAATATTTCAATAAGGGGGAACAATTATTTTGGATATTTGGAATTACTAAGTCTTTGGCCACTAGATGCTATTGTCAAGTGACATTAGTGGAATTAGTTTGATATGATGGCTTCACCTTCACTTTAATCTTTTGGCAGTAGTCACTCTGGATTTTCCATGGATAAGTTTGCATGACGGTATTTAGCATTATGTTTCATTCTAAGAAATCCTGATTCAGATGCAGCGGGGTAAAAATGACAGAATATTTAACAGAGGTAGTAGGGTGATCAGCAGAGGTATTCTATTTATCTTTCTAATTGCCGGTTATCTAAGACGATGGAGAGAACTTTGATCTTTCAGGTGAACTGAAATATAGAGTATAAGGGCGATGTAATTATTAATCTCCAAACAATTTCAAACAGGTTGCAGAGAATATCTGGCATTATTTCCACAAACGTTACCTATGAAGGCCAAATTTTACTTTTGGGATGCCCACATTTTGCAACAAAACAGATTAAATCTAAATTGAATCTTGATTATGTATTACATTAAAAATAAGCCTGTGCCATTGTATGCCTGTATTTCTTGCACCTTGATAAATGAACAGAAACTGATGAGTGAGATCACCTGTAATAAAATCAAGGAACACTGGTTTTTTTTCACATTGCTGTTTTTTATAGAAGGAGCACAATGGAAACAAATGCAGGAATCACAATATATGGTAGCATGAGACTTCCAGTCTTGTTTCACTGTTGTTAGCAGGGAATCCACACATATTTTTTTTCCTCCAAGACAGCTACTGTGCCCTCAGGTAAGGGCTTGAATGAGTTTGTCTGTCTTGCTTTCCTCTCTGCCAGTTCAATCAGCAGTTTTCAATTGCAATCAAGTCTTTATTTTGGATAATAAAACACTGACAAGTAAAGGCCAAATATGCTCTAGGATTCTACACAGCTTCCAGATGCTGCCCCCAATGATATATTTAATCAGTACATACCTCTGCCAGTGCTTAATCGTTCATAAAACCATTGTAGAATTTGGGATGCTGTTGGACCATATGGGCCAATATGAGTCTTTCATATCATGTACATTTTTAAAAATTAAAATCCCATTGTTTTGTCCAGGACTACGATTTTCATGCCTTTGGAGCACCTGTTCTACCAGCTGTATTGTGGAAAATTTTGCCTTACAGTATAAGAATGTCCAAAAAGTTACAAATAACCCTGTTGGAGAAATCGGGAAAGAAGTTAATGCATATTCCAGATCTTTAATATCTGGCTGGTGTACAAGACGGATTCTTAGCATTGGTTTACATACATGTCACAATAGTTATATCTTTGTGAGAGACTGAAACCCTACCATGAGGAGTAGTGTACTCCGATATATAGCTAATGGCAACTTTTCAGTAGGGATTTCACTTCAGAATAAGCAAATGCCAGCGTATTGACTTTGTTCTTTCCCTCATTCAAGAAACAAACTTTCAGAGCACCTCTAGGTTGAGAAAGTTGGGGCTGTTCAGCCTGGAGAAGAGAAAGTTGCATGGAGATCTCATAGTAACCTTCCAGTATCTGAAGGGGGCCTACAGGGAAGCTGGAGAGGGACTCTTTGTCAGGAACTTTAGTGATAGGACAAGGAGTAATGGGTACAAATTGAAAGAGGGGAGATTTAGGTTAGATGTTCAGAAGAAATTCTTTACTGTGAGGGTGGTGAAACATTGGAATAGGTTTCCCAGGGAGGTTGTGGACGCCCCAGCTCTGGCAGTGTTCAAGGTCTGGTTGGATAAGGCCTTGAGCAACCCGATTTAATAGGTGTCCCTGCCTGTGGCAGGGGGGGTTGGGACCCTTTCAACCCCTTATCATTCTATGATTCTATGATTTATTAGGGATTGCTCTTTCCAACTACAACAAACACATGTAGTGTGCAAATATTAATAATTTGGAAACAAATTAGCTCAATCTCCTTTCAGTAAGACAAGTGCAGTGGGTTCCTCAATTTGGCAACCTGTTTTTGAGTAAAGCACGCTTGTGTTATAGCTAAGCAATGTCTTTTTAAGAAGTAGTTTGTCCTCAGCTGAGTTCAACAAGACACAGAGAACGTACTATTTCCTTTTGTAGTTGATTCAAGTGACTACCACCCCTCTGTAAAAGAAAACATTTAACTAGTTTTCTATTTTAATTGTTTTCATTCATAATCCAGCTTTCATTTTTGGCCTGCCTTTTCCACCAGATTAGAGACATCACTGTTTTCCTTCTATCAGACTGCATAATTGTATATAAATATTTCACATAACTGCATTTTCATGAGCAGTTTGTTGAAACTCTTGTTCAGTATGAATCTTAAGTGTTCTCATAGTCACCATTTTCCAGTTCCACTGCTAATGACTGAATCCATCACTTCCAGATGTGAAAGAATGGCAGTTGGCATCTTTAATCATATTTTGTCTTAATGTGTCAAGCGTATTCAAATTTTAAAATTATTATTCCATATGTATTCATTCCTTAGCATCATTTGCCATTATACCAGTATTCCTCAACTGAAAGTGTTGCTTCCTGTGCTCATTGCAGCTTCATCTCTGTGACAACTACCATTAGCTCAATGTCTTGTGAAAGTTCGTTGTTCATATGGGCATACAGGAATTCAGCAGCATTTGTTGGACTTTTAGAGAGAAATAAACATGCTTTTTGGACATATTAGATGTTATAATCCCAAATTATCCATGTTAAAACTATGTGCTGCTTTTCTCACTGCCTTCTTTACTTGATAAAGAGATTGTGAAATGCTGAGATACACAGCAACATATTATTGATATAGTGTATTAAAAATCCTGGCCTTCTTAATGTTGTGTGGAAGATTTTCTCTGCAATCTTCACTGTGAAAAAATTACGGCAATATTATTAAGCTGACATACAATATGCTCCATTTTATCAGGAATGAGCTGAAATGTATTTGGACTAGTGGGTTTTGCTACTTTATCTGCAAGTAGTATAGGTAAAGCAAAACTTTTGCCTAGATGGATGCGTGCATGGTTGGAGAAGTGAGTAAGTAGGTAGAGAGATGGAAGAAAAGCCTTGCTAAAAGTGGTGCCCATTTCTCTGTTGACTCCACTGGCTGCCATGAGGAGTCTCTCACACACGAATGCACACCCACATGCAGGGAGAATATCTGTAACAAGTGTGTGAGTAGCCACAGGCTTCTCAGGAAGATTATATCAGGAACCATCATCATAGCTAGGCTTTGCGAACGAAGATTTGGGAAGGGCTCTATCCACATCTGCTATAAGCGCGTTGGTGGCTAAAAAGGCCAATATGAGATAGACAAGTCCTGTTACAAAAGGCACAGCAGAAAGACTCCTTAGGTGGTATATTCTGCAAGACACGATTCTTTCTGCGTTGTCTTTTCTCCTCGAGAGTCATCCTGTGTGCGTTCTCAAAAGCATCAGCAGCGTTATAGATGGTGTGTCTCCAGACCTCCTGATTGGAGGCCAGAGTAGACCAGTTATGTTGATCAATATGGCCAAGGCTGAGATGTTGCTTCAGGGAGTCCTTTTATCTCCTCTTTGGGGCTTCCTCTCTTGCAGCAGCCAGTGGCAAGTTCACCATAAAGCAAGATCTTAGGGAGGCTGTGGTCCTTCATCCTTGAGACGTGCCCTGCCCATCGCAGCTGTGTTCTCAGTAGCATGGCCTCAATACTTGTGACTGCTGCCTGTTCTAGAACAGATGTATTAGTCACATAATCTGACCAGTGGATGTTTAGGATTGTACAGATGGAAGCGTTCTAAGAGTTGCAGGTGGTGGCGGTAGATGACCCATGATTTGGATCCATAAAAAAGAGTAGACAGCACAATGGCTCTGTAAACACTGATCTTTGTACTTTTCTTCAGGTGTTTATTTCGCCAAACTCTTTTATGGAGTTTTCCAAAAGCACTATATGCCTTTGCTAACCTGTTGTCTATCTCTCTGTCAATCTTACCATCCGAGGAGATGAGGCTACCTAGGTAATTAAACTGCTGGACTGATTTCAGCTCTGATTGGCCATTGGTGATATGGGGATGATGGAAGACTTCCTGAGGTGCACATTGATAGAGAACTTCTGTCTTCTTTAAGCTGACTTCCAGCCCAAAGAGTTCAGCAGCGTCTGCAAAGCAGGATGTTAAACGCTGCAGAGCTGCTTCTGTGTGGGTGACGAGGGCGGCGTCATCAGCATAGAGCAGCTCCCAGACAAGATGATTTAAGGTCTTAGTATGGGATTTCAGTCGCCTTAGGTTGAACAGGCTTCCATCAATACGATATCGAATGTAGATACCATCTTCATTGAGGTCTGCCGTGGCCCTTTGGAGCATCATGCTGAAAAAGATTGTGAATAGAGTTAGAGCAAGAGCACGGTCTTGTTTCACACTATTGGTTATTAGAAAGGGCTCAGAAAGTGCGTTACCATATCTGACTCGGCCACGCTGATCCTCATGAAGTAAGATGATCATTTTAAGGAACTTGGGGAGACATCCTAAATGTTCCAAAATCTGCCATAAACCTTTTCTGCTCACAGTATCGAAAGTCTTGGTGAGATCAACAAAGGTTACATAGAGACCTTTGTTCTGTTCCCTACACTTCTCTTGCAGTTGTCTGAGAACAAACACCATGTCTGTGGTACTCCTGTTGGCTCTGAAACCACATTGGTTTTCAGGTAGAATTCTTTCTGCTATAGTGGGTATTAGTCTGTTCAGAAGTATTCTTGCCAGGATTTTGCCAGCAATGGAGAGTAGAGTAATACCACGGTAATTTGAACAGTCTGATCTAACTCCTTTCTTCTTATACAAAGTGATGATGACTGCACCACAAAGGTCTGATGGTAGTTTGCCTAGTTCCTAACAGCACACCACAAACTCGTGAAATTTAGCATGGAGTGCAAGGTCCCCGTGTTTCCAGACTTCAGGTGGAATTCCATCAGTCCCAGCTTTCTTGCCAATTTTCACCTGCTGTATGGCCTTAAGGGTTTCTCCCAAAGTAGGGGCAATATCCAATTCATTCTTCACTGGTTGTTGTGTGATGGACTGAATTGCTGAGTCTTGAACTACACGGCTAGTACTGAAAAGAGTCTGAAAGTGTTCAGACCAACGATTCAGAATGGAGATTTTATCTGTTAGAAGCGTTTGACCATCTGCGCTGAGTGGAGGGCTTTGGACTTGGTATGTAGGCCCGTATGCTGTTTTCAGAGCCTCATAGAATCCTCTGTAATCACTTGTATCTGTGCATAATTGGTTTTTTTCTGCTAGATTGATCCACCACTTGTTCTGGATGTCACAAAGTTTCTGTTGGAGCTTGCTGCATGCAAGACGAAAGGCTGCTTTTGTTACGTGACAGGAAGGCAGTGCAAGGTGTGCTTGGTGAGCAGTTCTCTTCTTCCTCAACAATTCCTGGATCTTTTGATTGTTTTCATCAAACCAGTCCTTGTTCTTCTTGAAGGAGAACCCTAAGGATTCTTCAGAGGACTGCTGGATGCTTTTTTTAATATGTTGCCAAAGTGTTTCAGGAGGGGGATCTATAGAATGATTTTCGAGCCTAGTTTGAAGATTTGCCTGGAATCTGTCTCTCACTGTGACTGATTGAAGATTGTTAACTTGGAGTCTCCTCCTTGGGATACCACCCCTTTTAGATTTGAACTTAAGGTTGAAGTTAAGTTTACAGCGCACAAGCCGATGGTCTGTTTGGCATTCCGCAATAGGTATCACGGATATGATGGACATTGTGAACATCCCTCCATCGCACCAAGACATAATCAATGAGGTGCCAATGCTTAGATCTAGGATGTATCCAGGTTGTCTTCAGACTATTTTGTTGCTGAAAGATAGTGTTAGTGATGGTGAGCTGTTGCTCCGCACAGAATTCCAGCAGAAGGCATCCATTATCATTGCAGTTTCCAACACCATGCTTGCCTAATATGCCTTTCCAGGCTTCAAAGTTCTTTCCTACTCTGGCATTGAAATCTCCAAGGATGATGATCTTATCATCTGTGGGAACCTTTTAGGTAAGGCAGCACAGGTCAGTGTAAAATTTATCTTTTTCGGCAGGGTCAGTTTAGGCAGTTGGGGTATATATACTAAAGAGGAGAACATGTTGCTTGTTGTGTAGTGGAAGGCATAGGGAGATAATGAGGTCAGAATGACCTGTCAGCAGATTTTCAAGTTTAGGGACAATAGAGTTTTTAATCACGAAGCCAACTCCCAAAAGATGCCTTTCGGTTCTGGGTTTACCTGACCAAAAGAGTGTGTAACCGGTACCATGTTCTTTAAGGCTGCCTTCCTTGTGGAGATGAACTTCACTGAGGGCAGCAATGTCAATGTTGAGACGTGACAGTTCGTGGGCAATTAGGGAAAAACGATGCACAGGACATCCACTATCCACAGTATCAAGCGTGGTCAGGAACCATACAGACTCCTGAACATGCTACAAATCTAAGCTTAGTTCAGCTCTTCATACACAACTTTTGGAAGATACTATATTGCCTCTTCCATACCTTTTGCAGACCTAAACTGCCACAGTCTGAGGGGGGATGGGGCCGTGACATAGCATGGACAGGTCCAGAGTCAAGGTAGAGGTGCAAATGGAATGCTTTATTGAGGTGTGCAGGGGTTTTATGAGTTCAGGTGGGGAAAGGGCTAGAACATGGGGTACAGCATGAGACAGATAATCAGGGGAACAAACTGGGGTAGGGACACAGGCAAAGGGGGAGGAACGTGGGAGGACTTGGGGAAGGAAAGGGCGAATGGTAACTGTCTTCTCTATGCAGCTTCTTCAGCCTATCAGAGGGAGGAGCGGGGAAGCAGGGAGCAGGCAAAATTCGTGGCAAGCCCAGGCATAGCCAGGCTGTGCAGTGTGTAGTGTGGATACAATGCAATACACATATTTGAAACCACATAATAACAGTAAAGTCCATATAATAACTGTAAAGTCCATATAGTAAAGTCCTGTCAATTGCTGTATATCTTCCTCCATGCCTGGAACTGTTCCCACTCTGCTTCCTGTTTCTTTACACTAAACTTTGAATCATTCAACAATTCACTCAGTGTAAAGATAGTATGAATAGTTGCACCAATAATAACAGAAAAATTGCAAAGCTAGCATGGGTTTTGACAGGTTTAGGCTGATAGACTTTTTTTCAATGGATGAACTCAGTGCAGAATCAAGTCTAGAGGTGTAAGATAAGGGTACTGCCCACAAGAGCAGCTCCAGAAGGACAAGCATGGCAATGACCATGACTTGCTGCATACTGTCTGTCTGCTGAACGGTTAATAATAAAAGGTCAGCTGCATTGAGCCAAGCACATGATATAAAGCACACCTGAGTACAATTTAACAGACAGCTCTTCTGAACTCTTAGCTGCAAAAAGATAGAGATGAAGGAAAAATCTTTCTTAAGAAAGATATCATGACTGTAGTCAGGAAAAAAATATAAGACTGGGCTAAAGCAAGAGGTGACCAGCTTATACCATGGGCAGTACCGTAAACATTTTTACCATGCACAGGATTGCACATCTGTATACAGCCACTGAGTTTGACTCACAACTAGACCGGCAGATGTTTAAACAACTCACAGTGAGGACAGTGATCAAAAAAACTGCATTAAATCACCATGAATCACACTGGGGAGAATGTGTTTACATAATTATATGTATACATACAATTCGCTTGCCAGATAATGCAGACTTTCAGAGGGAGCCACATGAGGCATGTGTTAACATTTACTAGAGATGAAGCAATTTAAATTCTTGGTCCTTTACTAATCATTCAACTCCACTTGAAAAATAAAAAGTAACAGCTTCATTTGAACACTAATGTTACATGCTGGGAAGTGCTTTATTGTAGCTTGTAAAATTGCCTTTGAGAGAGAAGTCTAAATGCAGTCAATAACAGAGCCATGGATAAAAAGCAACTTTTATTTTGGAAAGTAGCTCTAAAAACAGCATCTTGCGGAGGTTCTCTGTTCGTTATCCCTACCACTCCAATTTAACTTTGCTTAAGTGTCAAGTAAAAACGATGTTTTCCTCACAGTTCCAAGCTCTGTAAACTCACTCTCATGACTGCCTTGACAGCAAGTCAACCTGTGTTGCTTCCTGCTAATATATCAGTGCCAGTTCCACTGACCCAGTGGGAAAGCTGAATAACATATAAGTGTAAATAGGCACAGAGATTTATGAAACATCTTTTGTTTTTAACTCTGTCACTGGCCTGCATCCAAAATCAATCTAGATAAGAGGAGAAGTGACAAAGAAGAGGCTGTCATCACCAGTCATCATGAAGAAAAGTCATGAGAAGTGTTCTGTAAAAGATGCTGAAGTGGAGAGGGGATGAGGCAGGCCCACATCTTAGCATGACCATGTCAGGCTGAAGCTGAAGTCACAAGATTGTTGTTGGATGGGGAAAGACATGCTGAAGAAAACACAGTAAAATCCCAAAGGAAACAGTAGAAGGTGAGAGGCAAGAATATCTTGACGACTGACAAATAACTGCTCTCAACAGCTGAATGAGATATGACATTGTTTGCCTCCTAGAGTCAAGTACATAGGGAGGAGATATCAGAAGACAGGTGAGTGGTATGGATGTTAATCCACAGTGTAGAAGAGGTGTTGTGTGATCACAAATAACTAGAGTACTGATAGATTGTAATCAGTCATTGAGATATCACCATACCATGTTTCATTTACCTTTATTGTGACATGGTCTCTCGACTAAAAAGGATGCAAAAGAAAAAAAATTAAGCAATCTCATGTTCATTTCCAGGAGCATCCCATAGACTAGCTAGAGATTGTTAGTTAGTCATTTAAGTTATCTGAAATGGGGTAGGTCATCTAAGCCATTCAAATATGCCTTCATCTGACTAAAAGAGAGTCTAATAAGTGTATATTTATATTGTAGAAGCATATGTAACACCACACTTACTGTGTGTTATTCCAAGGCTGAAAATTCCAGTTCAAAGCTCTGAGTCAGCTTCCATTTTGACTCTTGAGCTGTTTCTACATGAATAATAGACATTGTGTCTGGGCCCATTAGCTGACCTGAGGACAACTGGAATAGCCTATATTCATTTGATTAAATCCTCTTAGCTTCAAAATATGATTGGTCATACAAGTAGTTTTTCACACATGGTAGCTTCCAGATCGGGCCTAGGAATTCTTTGAACTTTGAATAACACAAATTGGCCCAGGTCAAGTTCATACCAAGGACCTGCTAAAAATTCAACACTACAGACAGACAGTAGCATTCCAGTGTTCATTTCTATTCCCTGTCACTTTTTACTTTACTAGCATAGTTGTATTCTTGCAGTCTAAAACCCAGGCCACAGTTATTTCCAAACTGTGGTTTCTGAGATCCATTATTCCCTTCTCCTCTCAGCTTTACCCTCACTCCCATTTTCCCCTAAACCCCCCAGGACAATGCACTTGAAGCAGGACTGTACTTGGCTCCCCATACTATTTGAATGGATCACTCTAAGGCTCATTTAGTTTAAGTACAGCATGTCATGACCAGCTGGTTTTGTTACAAATTTGTTTGATTTCCTGCCAAGTACATTTACCCTTGGAAAATATCTAGTCTTCAGTCTTGCCAGTACTCCCCTGTAAGTTCATGAGTTGTCAAATGACTACTAAAGCACTAAAAAACCAAGTTTCTTCACACCTTCAATTTAAGTGTTGGCAGGTAGTTTAAAATTAACAATAAACAGTACTTACCTGTGGCTAGGCAAAAGACAAGGAACACCACTTTTCTGACCAGCAGGAAAGGTTCCCTAATAAGCTTCCTAGTCCCCTTCACAGTTGTTCTAAATTTAATGATGAACCTGTTAGCAATCTTAAGGGAGTGAAGATGAAGACCACAGAGCAAGGCTGAGGACACCAGCAGCAATTCTGTGATTCAGCAAGTGTTGTCGAGATGATATGTCTGAAGATATGGCTTTCTTCCGTTGCAAGCTGTTTAGGAGTCTTTTGTGTCATCTTCCAGACTTCATCTTTCACTAAATTTCACTATCGAATGTGAAAACAATAAACCAAACAAATAAAATAATCCTGGCACAATTATAAACACACAAGCCCCCCTCACAAAAGTCCAAGAAAAACAAACAAGCAAACAAAACAAAGAGTTAAAAGAAAAAGAAATCCAAAATCAAATCTACTAATTCTCAACTCTTCTAGAAGTCACAAGACACTTATCTACTCTTTGGTAAGTCACATTATTTTAAAAAATACATTGTTTATATTTTCATTTCTCATTTTAAATAATGAAAAACACCACGGATGTTACAAGAAACTATTTCTTAATTTCTGATTTTCATGGGCTTTGCTTAATAATCAAATCAACAGAACAATTTTCAAAGCAAGTGACAAAAAAACATG
Organism: Manacus vitellinus; assembly: GCF_001715985.3. Classification (NCBI taxonomy): domain Eukaryota; kingdom Metazoa; phylum Chordata; class Aves; order Passeriformes; family Pipridae; genus Manacus; species Manacus vitellinus. The sequence continues at coordinate 26,268,547 of NW_021940604.1, forward strand.
TGAGAATATGTTGTTCTCTAGTTTTCCTTTTCTTTTTTTCTATTTAAAGCAGGAGATAACTGAATCCTGATAAACTGAACAATACCACTTAGAAGCATACACAATGAAAAACTAAAAGCTTTTAATTAGACTCTTGCTCAGCAGGGGTGAAAGTGTAATTTAAAAGACTCAGGGCAAAAGCTGAATTGTTAGTTTTATATTTTAGCACAACAAAGCTACAATTAGACTAAATTACTTAACAGCTTATTCATTAGCCTTCAACAGAAATTTGGATTCACACTGACTTCATGTTATTGTTTGCAGAAAACTACATATCTAACTCAAAATAGTCATGTATAACAGTTTAAAAAGTAGATGTAGAGGTTACTTCTAGAGTTGGCTGTGTTGGGAAGTTGAGGTTTTATGTGTTCTAGTCATCACCCATTCATCAAATAAGAAAAGAAATTTATTTATTTATTCTTAAAGACATCACACTAATAATGCTACATTTCTTAGACTCATAATAGAGAACCACTCACTTTATGTCGAAGGAACACCAGAGATAGTGAACCTAAGCATGCAATACTTCCGTTACTTCAGTGTCGGTTTTTATTTTGTAATTTCCACATAAAATTGCTCCTTTTTGGTTTACAAAAAAATCAGCCAGGAAAAACCAAAAGTAATACCTATGGCAGAGAACACCAAGTGTGATCCCCCACTGTAGCACTACATAACAAAATTCCCACTCTTGGCAAATGTAAGATCTTCAAGGGTAAAGTGGTATCAAAACTATTTGCAACTTAGAGCAGAAAATCTTGGTTTCAACAAAGTCAGAGGTAAAGCTCCATTCGATTTAACTCAGGCCAGCCTTATAGCCTCAGTAAATGAGGAATAAAAGTGGGATATATCACTTACTGTTCCACTTGTTTTTCAGACTTCCCCAAGCATGAGAAGTCTGCTACCATTGTGTTGCACATCATACTACAAAACAATGGAAAACCACTGATCAGGCATCACTGCGGCCTGTCAGTATTTCTAGCAAAGGGTATCTCATTCATATTACAATTGGTAAGTGCTGAGTATGGGAAAGGAATATAGCTTTAGACTAGCAATGTTTCCTGTCATAAAATCAAATAATAGGGAAAAAAGATGGTTCCAAGATATTATGAGGGAAAAAAGGGAGATGCAAGACCAAATCATTGGGTTCAGCTATTTATACTGGTAATGGCTCAGAGGAAAGCTAAGAAGCTCTTTTCTTAAATCTTACTGAGAGAAAACAATTCTGAGGGCTGTGGGAAGGACTGTAAGATCCATCATTTGATAGTGCTAAGTTTTTCTTTCTTTTTATGTGATCTCTTGCTTTAATTTGGATAAGTTTTTTAAGCAGAAGGCTAAAAAGCAATAAGCATTTCAGAAATTACACTACATGTAAAAGTACACAAATGGATTTAAGTAATGAATCTTGAGGACTGAGTCATGCCATGCTACCTTGTTATTTACACTGAAATGTTAACTTATAGAAAAGAACATGTGTTTTCTTTAAATATATGACAAGTTGAATTATCTTTCAGTGATCCTAGAAGTGTCTTAAATTGCTGCAGAGGGGCAATCGTAGTCAGAAAAGCACACCATGTAACATGGAATATATAAAATAAGGAATTAACAGCTCTTATTAGTTTTATGGTCAGCAGAACAAATTAAGATAATTGAGCTCTAAGTATCCATGCAGTCCAAAAGCTATCATTCTCCTCTGGCCAGACAACAAACTTCGATACAATTCCATGCCAGTATAGATACAAGTTTTGAGTCTGATCCAATAAGCATAATAACCATCAACGGAGAAAGAGGACAATGGATCATCCTTCAACACAGTCAGTAATATCTAGAAAATGATAACAGCTATCAAATTGTAATGAGTTTTCTCAAACATTCAAGTGAAATTTCCTCTTGGTAAACTAAAAGGCTATCTCTATAAATTTTCTAATTAGTTTACTAAATAACTACTACCTCCCTTATCCTTTCCACGCTGCAGCAAGTATGGTATATTTATTTCCACAAACATTGATTCAAGTTAAAAAAGGAACGATTTTCTGCTACACTTACATCATGTTTATGATAATTTTCTGCACACATTCAAGCAATTGAATTTCACTTGCATAAATGACAGCAAGATCTAATCAATTCCCATTAAAGTCAGTGATAGACTTTCAGCTGCCAGTTCCACATCAATCTAACATTCAAGTATTTGCACTAAAAGTGATATAGTTATCTGGAAAAGAAGAACTGTTGAGTTAATGAAGGAGACAAGATTTTTCTAAAACTTTTAAGAGCTGTGTTGAGGAAATGAAAATTCAACACAGGTATATAAAAATCTGTTTTTCAGTTATGTCTATATTTGTGCCTTTCAATGTGTTGAAGACATAAACCTACATATATCAAAGATAAATTGCCAGTTTTTACATCAGATATATCAGTTTATCACAGTTCTGAGAAAATGTTTCCAAATGCCTTATGAGAGACAAGAATCAAGCTGGACATTTCACAACTGGAACAGAACACAAGTTGATATAAACTAAATGGAAACTGTGAAATGACAACACCATTTCCATACAAAACCTAACACTGTAGACAATGTCCAGCAGAGTCAAGAGACATATCTTAAAAGACTTGCCCAAAGCAACTGGTGCATAAATTCCTACCTATGCTGGGTGAGAATGTTAGAGAACAAGGAAGATTTTTAGATCTGTTTTCTGAGAACATTTACATTGGGAGAATATTTCAATAGTACTCCCTTGGTCTCTGCAGAGAAATTGCCTCTATTGTCTTGATTTTGGTTCAGAAAGGAAAACCTGAGATTCACTAAATTGTATCACCTTGTTACTACATATTGACATCTGGGAGTGTTGCTGGCATGTGGATTCATTTACCACTATATAGTGACATAAATGACGTTCAAAGAATCTTGTAGTACAAAATAGAGCAAGTCTGAAATTTTAGTTTACGGATATCGTTATTTTTTCCATTGAGAGACTAATATGTTTCCACTTTTTATCAGTCAACACGTATCAAGCTGACAGGTCAATATTTATTTATTTATTTATTTATTTATTTATTTATTTGTAAATCAATAACTCAGTGGGCAGAATTAAAGGAAAAAAGGGAGCCAGACATGGTACAGTAGGCTGACTGGCATAATGCAAAGGCAAGTAGAACCCTAAACTTTATTGAAGATTTTCAGGGGTTTTCTTGGGGACACTGTCCTCCCCATCACATTAGGGAGTGGTATGCTTGTCAAAAGTGATCTTACTTGAATTTAGCACAAAGAAAGCCTGTACTGTGTCTGTGACTAATTTTGTCCTTATTTATTTTGTAAGATCCTAGTCCTTTCAAGTCACCATGGTTCATGATTTAGATTTTCTTATGGTTCTTTTAACACTCTCAATACACCAGGTATACCTTTTTCAGAAAGAAATGTAACTGCCATCCAATTTGACATAATATAGAATTAATGATGTTCTGTAACTCTTGGCCAAAGAAAGTTCTGAAGAATGGTTGTGGTGGGGCAAAAAACAGTTTTCCCCCTAGAGTTATAAAATGGTAACCCCACAGGGAGTGATGTCCCTTAGGGTTGAGCCAATGAGCGCTTCTGCAAAATATAAACATATCACAAACATAAACATAAACATATCATAAACATAAACATAAACATAAACCCAGACCGGAAAAGAAGAGTTGTAGTAGTTGTTGTTGGAGGAGAAGTGGCCATGTTGTAAGCCACAAGGAAGGGGCCCCCAGCCCCCTGCTTTCAAACCATTACAATGATAAGGAAACAGGTGTTATCCCTTGTGACATCCTTTAAAAGGATAGCCAAAATAACAACTCAAGTAAAAAGCCAACAGCTGCATTTTCTTCTCACACTATTTTTAATACACTACATGTGTACTGACTTAAATGAGATCAGCCTGTTAATAAAGAAGTGAATGAACCAGAATCAAGTCAAATTTCCAAGAATATTGTGATATTTTATGAGAGACAAATGCCAGCTTCTGCTTAGGGTAAATCAAACTTAAGATAGATTCAACATTACTAGTACTACAGAACAGTAAGATACAGAATGAGACACAGGGGACCTCATGAGTGAATGACAATAAATGCTCACCTCAGCCATGAGCATGGGGACACTGTAGTATCATACTGAAGAAAGAAGAGATAAACCTCAGGTTTAAATGGTCATTTTGAAATCTCAAGTGTATCCACATGCTATCCTAGGGACAAGTCCAAAACAACGATGAAATTAGAGAAATTCTGAAGGCGCTCTCAGTTATGTTTTGATCCAAACAGTTTCAGTCTCAATTAAGGAACCTTAAAGAAGGTATAAAACTGAGTGAAACTTGGTGATGAGAGAAATCACCATCTGCATGCAAATTAACTACAGTTTACAAACTTTTTTTTCTAATAGATAATTTGTCTCTTAAGATACACAGGTTCTGAAGACAGTCATAAGAAAACAAAAATTATTTAATTTAACTAAAATGAATGATGCAGTCTTGAGTTGTCATGTTTCCACAGTCTTGCAAATAAATAATAATAAAAAAATAAAATAAAATTAAATTAAAAAAAAAAAACACAACCGAAAAGGTCCATAATGATTGTTCCTGCTGATTTGTTGTCACTGGTTTGCCTTCTTAAAATGAAGTGGGCTCAAAACTTCTCTGTTCATATTTAACATATTTATGTTATAAAGTTAAATATAGTTTTGCTATATCCTACAAAATTAAAATGTGTGAAATAATAATTATAATATTAAAGCTTGTCCCCTAAAAGGACATATGCACTTGCACAACAGTTATTAGTAGAATTATCAGACTAATTAGTCACTAATATCTAGGCAATAAATCCTCAGAATCTAACAGTTCAGTGATCCTCTTTTTGGAGAGAAAGTGGAAATACAGTGTGTAGAAAGAGAGTTGCTTATAGAACTTATTTTTCAAAGTGGCACAGAGAGATGGAAGAATAAAGAAGAGCAGTGAGAGATGGAACAGAGATGTTTTTCAATAAATTTGTTATGCAATCATACAACCATTTGGTATAAAGTAGCATATGGCATGGAAGCATGTGCTACAGATGGAGTCCACAGTGACACAGACATCTGGCATCCAGGTATTTGATTTTGCTTATGCCAACAGACAGGGACTTTTCAGAGCTTATTCTCACACTAATTCTTCACAGGAATGTTGGTATTTTGCCTACACTTTCCTTTTGCATGCTAATGCAACATATTTTTTACACTACTCTATGTAGATTTCTTGTGGTGACTTGGCCCCAGGGGGTGGCTAAATTCCCATACAGACACTTGCTCTCTCACCTGCTTCAGTGGGACAGGATATGGTAATGAAAGAATAGGAATGAGAAAACTCATGGGTCGAACTAAAGGCAAGGAGATTACTTACAAAGTACCTTTACAGGAAAAACAGATTGGTTTGGGGAAAACTTACCTTAATTTACTTCTGATTAATATATATATTTATATAATCATTGTTTCAGGAAAAGAAACAAACATTTACACACTTAGGGAAAATGCCTTTCTTCTCCCTTTTTCAAGATCAACTTCTCTTCAAACTCCTCCCCTTCTTTATTGCTGCAGGTTACACTCAGTGAGGCAAAGGGTGCAGGGGTGTTGTGATGTGATTCTCCTCCCCTTCCATTCCCTCCACTTTTTTTCCCTCCTCCTCCAGCCTTGGTGTTCCCTTTGCTGTTCCTTACTGTATTCCCCTCCTCTCTCTCCCTGTGGGTTTTTGCTTCTTCACTTTTGTAATTTCCCAGAGGTGCCACTCTCTTGGCTGACTCTCTTGGTGCCACTCTCTCAGCTGTGTCCTGTGGTGGATCCATTTGAGCCAGCTGGAAGTAACCCACATGGGACTGCTCCATGCCTCTTCCCACAAAGGCCACCCCTGCAACACCCCTGGCTGCCAACACCTTGGCACCTGAACCAAATGCACTTCTATATTCTGCAAAAAGGGAGACATGAAGTTTGTTTTGTTTTATTTGAATTGTGGGGTTGCCTTTTTTTCTGAAGGATTATTACCTTGAATAGGCCAGTAAGAAAAAAATTTGCTACGGTTTATATTAAAGAAAAATCAAGATTATACATATTTTTAGTTTAAGTTGGAAATGGCTATGATTTCTTTGGCTTTATTTCATAATTTTGGACCATGCCATTGGGAAAATTCTACCATTCTCAATTATTGTCTCCATAGCTGTTGTATTATACTGTATATTGTAGTACTACACCCTAAGGAACAAAATTCTCTGCCATGGTCTTCACTAAAAAGCTCTCAGAAATATATATATATATATACATATATATATGTATATATATATACATATATATATAATGTGTCATCTCAAGTCTCAAATTGCTCACTATCTCCATAAAAAGAGGAGACAGAGAGTCCTAAATTAGTTTGAATGTTGTTGACATACAAGGATTGTTTGCCCTGTGTCTGTGACATCTCATAGAGCTGTTATGAAACACTGAAGTCAGGTCTTTATTCCTCATCTGCATAAATATACAGAGCAGTATAGATCTGATGGGTGACCTAAGGTGACAAAAAGCACTAGTCAGTATACTAGTTTGAGCTTAGATAGAATTAGATTTGTTCATAGTAGCTAGTATGGAACTGTGTTTTGGATTTGTGCTGGAAACAGTGTTGATAACAGAAGGATGTTTTCCTTACTGCTGAGCAGGGCTTTCACAGTGTCAAGGCCTTTTCTCCCTCTCACCCCACCCCACCAGAGAGGAGGCTGGGAGTGCACAGGGAGCTGGGAGAGGACACAGTTGGGACAGGTAACTCTGGGTGACCAAAGGGATGTTCTACACGATAGGGCATTGTGCTCAGCAATCAAATCTGGGGTAAGAGGGAGGAAAGGGGAAGGAGTTAAGGTGTTTGTCTTTCCTAGAAATCATAACCCATGATGGAACCCTGATTTCCTGGGGATAGCTGAACACCTCTGCCTGCCCATAGGAAGTGGTGAATGAATTCTGTATTGTGTTCTGGTTGTGAGTGAAGCTTTTTCTTCATCTATTAATCTGTCTTTATCTCAATCCAAAAGTTTTCTCACTTTTCCAATTCTCACCCCTATCCCAGTGTGGGAGCATTGAGCAAGCAATGCACGGGGCTTAGCTTCCAGCCATGGTTAAACCATAACACCCAGTGAAAAAAATTCTGGAGAAATATGAACTAAACAGAGCAACAAAGATGTTTTCTTTTGGACAAAATATCTACAGAGAAGTTATAATATTTGAAAAGACATTTGACTTTGCCCAGAGCATGCTTTCTGCCTTGCCCAGGATTGCTTTTCCCCAATCTGTTCACCATCCATAAACTGATTGCATTTATCCTTGGGCTTGGCTGTAAGATTGTGGCTCTATCTTGTGAAGATGTCATCTGATTTTTACTGGCACTGGAGTCAGTTGTCTGGCACCCTCACATAGAGGCTGTTTTCAGAAAAGAGAGCAGAGTGCTCAGTCTTGGAGTGCAAGGCTTGGGATAGGCATGGATCTGTCAGCACAGGCAGGGGTCTGCTCTGTCTCCAGAAGCCTGGTTTGCCCGTTGCCTCACAGAGTATTGAGGGTTCCTCTTCCAGAGCACTGTCAGACTCACTAATATTTCCACAGTTTTTCCTCTTCACAAATATCTTTCATGAGCCAGAAACGGCATTTTTTTTTATTATTATTATTTCCTTGATTTGCAAGGCGAGATATCAGCTCTAATGTGAGGACAGTTTTATCAGGAAGATCAAAGACAATCCGTCAGGCATGTGAAAAAATAGTGTAAGACATATTTTTCTTTAGACAATGTATTTTTTACTACTTTTTTAAGTACAATGAATATTATATTGGCATTTCTCAGTATGATAAGCTAAACTTTATGATTTTTATTTTATGTCTTCAGGGTTATAAGTCATTGTCTACAGTAGTTTAGTTACTGGTGGATTTTCTCAGATGAACTAATTTGAATTAATTTGTCTTATCTGATATGACTGCTTTGAATATTATATTTGTAATCAGACAAATGCGGATTTGATACCCTTTCTTGCAGGATTAAAACTATGTTTATTGCAGCAAGATAATTACTGCTAGTTCAATGTTACCCCTTACAATTTATTTATATCTTGCTCTCTGACAAACATGTGTCACAAGCACACACAGAAGAAAAGTAATAACTGAGGCTTCATAAATTAAAATTATCTTTTACTACAAATTTGTAAGTATTCACATGGTCATCTAATCTTTATCTAATTCTAGAGATTGCTCAGTGGGGTTTTTTTCATCAAATCTTGTGTCCATTTGGCTACAGCTTTACTGTGTGAAGATGATGTTTTCCATATCATGGATATATGTAATTATGTTGGGAATTATAAATAAAATTTCAGGAAAACCCATTCATCTATTTCAACTGGAAAGAAAGTATAGTTTTGTCCATATAAAAATAATTGTCATACTAAGCAATGAGTAATAACCGGCTTTTATGAAAAAAAATATAACATGTAACTATGTTATCAAAGATTATACTTTATTTTACTGTGATCAGTGGGGAGAAATTGAGAATTAGAAATCTGTTACTTGCTAAGTTCTGGGCATTTGACAGTACAACTTTAAAATTCCTTTAATGTTTGTTTCTAAATGCATGCTAGAGTTTATTTAGAATTACAGATTATTTTTATCTCAGATCCTGACATTTTTGAAGTGCATATACCCTGCTACAATCTTTAGTTTACCATTTGATTTTTCAGGTGTTAGTCTCTTGGCTGATCAAGTAGCAGCAAGATAAGTGAGCAACACAATGTGCAGACAGGAGTAAAAGGAGTGTCTTTTGTAGCCAGACTGCCTTAAGCTGTTTAGAGAACTTCCCCTGTGGCTGGTTCAGATGAATGAGCATAATTAACATGAGTCTCCAGTGGCAATAGATGACAAATGGATGATTATGCAGTGCAAAACTTTGCCTTTATGTTATCAAGATCTGTTGCTGTGATTGTTATTTTCTCTCTCTCTCTCTCTCTCTCTCTTGCTTTGGGGTATTTTAAAAATAACAAAAAGGTTCTTGCCCACACAATAATACAAGTGAGTGAGTTCTACATTAAACTTATCATTAAATTCAGAGCTTCCATGAATAAGGAGTTCTAGCTAATGAAATAGAAACTGAAAGATCAATACCACTCAAGTAAATACAATATAAGATCCAATCTAGCACTACTGAGGTTTTGATGGCAATAATTCAATTTTTGACAACGTCTGCAGAATTGGGATGATAGCAAGCAGTCTATATAAATGTTCTGTAAAATAATGGCATTGCAATCTATGTGACTCCATAAGCAACACTGAGATTTTTCTTGAAAAATATCTAATTAAAGCAGTAACTGAGTCCAAGTCAACTAATCAAAATATGTGGAATCCACATTTTTATCACAATCATTAAATTTTTGAACAATGACATGGCTCTAGATCAATCAAGTAAATTAACACTTCCATGAAAGGCACTATGGTGGCAGAAGCATTACCTAAGTATCACTTATTATTGTATCAGAAAGTCTAGAAAACAGAGCTTAAGAGAGATACCAGAAGGAACATAGTTTTAAACATTCAGGAACAGCTGACAAAGACCTATCCTAGAAAAACAGTACAGATTTTTCTTACATAAGGTATATTGCAGAGTCCTGAGCGACAGTAACTCTTGTGCCAGAAAGAATATTTCAATAAAATATTTGCCCATTACAAAGAAGACAATTGAAAACACTCTGAACTTTGCTAAGAAGCTGTGCTTTAGAGCTGTGAGAGATGAAATACAGCACTACTCAATAGGCAAGTATTTTGACTTAGCTTTTTAAGAAGCATTTAAGTCCTCACTTCTGCTGTCTGTACTTTGTATTGGGCTCAGGTAAGCTTTTAATGAAGGTTTGAATTTTCATGTGTTCAGACCTAAGAAGACCATCCTCCAAAATCCCATACAACATATGCTTGCTGTTTCTGTTTTGGAAACACAGATTGTGATTTACAGACCTGATGGTCTCTCCTTAAATAATTTTATTCCAGAGGTTAATTCTTCTCACTAATTTCTGAATAATCTAACTTTCACTTCTAGTCAATTAATTTTTTTGGGCATTTCTTTGCTAGAATTGTAGACCCTCTAATACTGACTTTTCCTCCCATGCTAGAAAAAGAAATGACCAGACTGTGGTTTTGTATTACTCAGCACTACAATCCCACTGATGATTCTGTAGGTGAAGTATTCAGGCTTCCTATTCATGCCTTCTCTACTTAAAATCTGGCTACCTAGGGCACATTTTTTGGAGATGTGAGCTTGAATCAATTCCGGAAAAAGGAAAGTCTGAACTTGGGCCTCCTACTTTCCTCAGAATATTCTCTGTCACAAGGTATTTTAGAAAATACACCCACAACCTCCTCCTCCTTCTGTTCTTTTTAGGAAAATATCAATGAAACTCTACTGCCTTACAGCTTAGTTCTGTCGGTTTGTCTGAGAATACCATCTAGGCTGAAGTTTTTCAGGAGACTGAAGTGAAAGACTAAAATTCAACATCCTGGCTGGACCTAGTAATAACAGAGCAAATAAGCCACTTGAAACCAGGATAATTGGAAAGATTCACAAAGATGGTCATATGAGGAGCATAAAGACTTCCTATAAAGTATGGGCTGTATTTACATGGTAGCTAAGAGAGACTTTTCAGAATGACAGCTTTACCTTGGTGGGTGTTATCAGCTTAGAACATATAATGCTTTTAGATCTGGCCTTTACAATATACCAGAAAGTATCATGGCTTTTTACAGAGTAAATGGATGACCAAATAAAGCACTTTACAAATATGTAATGATAAACTGACAAAGTAATTTTGTCCACTAAATGAGCAATAATACTCTACTTATCTGGGAAGCAAGCATGTTTAAATATTGCAATATCCATAAGCTACCATTGTCATAACAAATTAAAGCAAATACTTTCCTACTTTGAATAAAGAGGACTGAGCAGTCTCTGACTGCAGCCACATCACTTAACACAGGAAGACACATTGCAGCAGCCAGCATTTTTAGAGAGCTCTTCCTTTTAGTAGCTTTTTGTTTTCTCCACCCTTCTTTAATAAAACTCTTCTCAGCAGAGTTGAGGAGCATCAGCTAAAAAGAAACTGTAAGACAATTTGAACCAAATTAATTCCCTATGACCACTGCAGTTCCAATTAAGATGTTGCACTGTAAATTTTTGACACTGCAAGTCCTAGTCACAGCCTAAGGCCTGACCATGTACAGATTTAACAAGGACTTTAATCTGTACACATGAATGCATTTATGCATTAAGCTAACCTAGAGCTAAGTCTTTACAGTCATATCATTAGCATAGTCACAATCTTCTTCCAGCTGCAGTTATACTGGCTGAAAAAATTACTGTCACCAGCCCCAGAGGCAACTGTTGTCTCTCTGACCTGCCATGTGAGTATTCCCCAGGACTTTTTATTCACAACAAACTGGGATTGCTTAAAAAATTTAAATAATATATCAATGCTAATCTGGTTTATATGGACTAAAATGATCCTACAGGCACCAGGACTGAGGTATCTGAGGAGACAGTAGCCCCTGGCTCCTATGCTCTGGAGATGTGTAACTCTGGTTAAGATGGTAGCAGCAGGAAGAGAAAATTTGATGACAATTTGTCCTTCTTTCTCTCTGTAGTTCTAAGAAAAAAAATTGCCTGGTCTGAGAAACCCAGCCAATCCTATTTATTTATGTACATACCCTCTCATTTTTAAGACCAGTAAGAATTTTGATTTAATTTATCTAAAAAATTTCATTTTGCCCAGCTGAGATAAATGCCCTTGACACCCCTCACAAATTAATAGAGATTGGTTTTGAGAGACAACAATCTGAATAATCTTATGTGTAGAAATGCTGCAAGATGATTATGCAAATGAAATAATTCACGGTTGTTACACTATTGAAAACCATTAATAATTTCTGAAATGTAGTCCTTATCTCATCTGCATGATAAACCAAGTAATCATTTAAGAAACCCTAAAAATGTAGAACCAGGCCATGCTAAATCATATGGTAGTGCAATTGTGGCCAATTGTATGGCTCAATATTAATTTCTATGTATACGTGTAATACTCTATCCACTATCTCATCAAAGATTCAGGCTAATTAAGAGAAAGACATCTTGGCAGTGAGCCAAATTAGTTTTAGATAAGATATGAAGTAATAGTATCTGTTCTCTAAGCTGAGAAATGCCCAAATATAAGCATTCAAAGAAGTTATATTGTACTACGCCTTTTAAGCCAGAAACCAAAATATTGTGAAGAGAATAAGTTTGAAGAGTAAAATAAAAACTAGGTGCTATTTTAAGCATGAAGTAGAAATAGCCAGTTGTGTTTAGTTGGCATATATACATGGAGAGAGGAAAGATATTAACCAAATGACAGCAAAGAGCTATTGTGCAGCCTAGTGAAGGCTCAAGTATCTAAGACAGGAAGGAATAAAATTAGGCACATGAAGGAATTAATGAAATGAAAAAATGAAGACTTTTCAGCTATAAAGTACATATTAATTCCATTTTTTAAATTGTTTAGTTTATAACACAGAATATTTTGTATGTAACTAATACTTTTCTAAAAATTTGTAATAAAGTAGACTTAAAATTAAACCATTAGCATAATGGTTTACAAAGGGAATTTTTATATAACTGTAGTGCTGAACACTTATACTGCACTTTTTATTTTCAAAATGCTCCATAAACATTAACTAATTGAAGAAGGTTCTGATAAAGGATTTTGATAAAGTTCATTACATAAAGCTATTAAGAAAGGTTGGTGATTGCTTGATGAAAAGCAAATTTTACTTATTTTAAAATTTATAAATTGCATATATATTTAATACAATCAATGGTCAATTCACCTATTTTGTAAGAAGTTGCAGTAATTACAGGGAGTAATTCTATCAGCCTTGCTTTAGGAATGCTTAAGCATATCAGCAGTTTGATAGGAGGCAACATCACATTAGTATGGTCTCCTGCAGTGAAAAAAAATCCAAGTTACTTAATGTAGAGTACTCACAGAGGTGTTTATATATCTATATATCAGCTGGAGGACACACCTGCACTTCAAGATCTCAAATAGATAAATAATAAAGAAAAAGAAGAAACCAAAAGCTATGTTGATTTGAAGAGATCTGTATGCCTTGGGATATTGCTTTTTGCATATAAGCAAGGAAATTCTGTGATACAACATCAAGTGATTTATTTATTCGGTATCCTGAAATGAAAGATCATTATTTTGTTGGAGATGTTTTAACTCTCCTAATGTACTGTAGTAAAACACAAGATTATTATTACAGAACTAACATATTTCTCATTTTGGCTAGGTAAGTACATTTGCCACGCTGCACAAAAGATGTGGAACGTCATCCAGCAAAACTTAAGACAGGCCAAGTCAGGCACAGCTAAATTCAGTTCTTCCATTAGCCAGAAATTTATGCTCCAAGAGTGATTGCTTTTAAGATACAGCACCTGACATGTCAACTCTCCTACCCCCTCCCAATCATTAACCCTGTGATAGCCCTTCAGCTTCACAGCTCCAAACAGAAGTATCTGTGTTCTCTTACCTGCTCCTCATTGTCTGGTGTTCTTTCCTCTAGAAAATTATCTTCACTTTTATGCTACTTGCCTGTATTTCTATGAGCAAGAACACCAGTAATAACTAGTAAATCTTTTGTTCATTCATCCTGAATTGCACAGAGTAGATACTGTGAGTAAAAGAAGCCAGGAATAATTTAGCACCTATTTATCATGGAAATAAGAGTCTTTTATAATCAGACCTTCAAAGATCAGGAGGATAATGATCTCAAAATAGGGCTTCAAAACATATCATTACTATGCGTCTTGCTTCAGACATATCCATCATTAAAATATGTACTACAAAATCTGTGCGAAAAATTTCATAGCATTGATCCAAGAGACTTATCAATCATCATGACCACAAAGGGCTACTCAAGGGTAGCTGGAGAAGAACAAGTATTGCCACCAAGGTGATGAATTCCTCAGTGAATGAGAATTTGAAACAACACGGAGGAAGTTTCAGGTGTATCTGAACAGAATCAGGCTTGAATATTGAGAATAGAGTTGCTTTTGCTGACACTGAACTAGAAAAATAGTGCAGACAGGCTTGCCTGTTTTTGAAGACTTAATTGAAATAAACAGGGAATATAAAAGTAGCAGATGTCTTGCATAAGTTCAGACTGGAAATAGTATTCACATTAGCTGGTCTTAAAAAATAAGGACTCTTAATTGGGCGGAAGGGTTGAGATAATTTTTTTTTTTGCAACAAAGTTTTAAATAGCGAAGCACCTGAGTTATATAATACAAGTCATTAAATATAAAGTTTTCCTTTTCTTGATTTCAGGATAGGGCAGTGAAATTTTAAAAAGTGGAAATCATAGAAAAGTAAATGCAAATTTCAAGGTTCCATGGATAAGGATTTTCATATTTAGTGGTTTAAGAATGACAAAGCATCAATTAGATTAGGTTTGTGGCAAAATTAGGCTTAAGAAACTACTATCAGGAAGACACCACTGTCTTGTTAATCTGGAGTACACATATTCAGCTTTCCCTGTTTCTTTGGAGAGAAAATAATTTGAACTTTCAACCCAGTGATAGCCATAAATATCAATCAGTGGCTTAGCATCCCATAGTTTGTACAGTTACATCTCTGCTGTTTTCCCTGTTGCCATAGAGGGCTTCTTAGTACCATTTGACAGCACAAAATCATAGAATCATTGGAAAACTGAAAAATATCTCAGAAGTTCATTCAATTAATCCAATTGTGTTCATGAACAAAAGACCTTTTCTTTAATATCTTCAGTGCTGGAGACTCCTGAGGCCTTCCAGACAGGTAGTTCCAGTACTCTGTTTCACTGGCAACTTCTAGAAACTTCTGCCAAATACTTTTCATTTCTTGCAGTTTGAGACCATTATTTCTAGTCCTGGGTGTAGCAAATAGATTATCACCTTTCCCTTTGAACTAGCCTCTTATTATCTGTCTTAATATTCTCTTCTCTAGTTTTAAATAAATCAAATGCCTTCAGTGTTCCACCATGCTCTAGAAACTTCTTATTAGGTAACTAATAAAAAAAAAAATGAAAAAAATCCTGAAGTAGAAACATACTAAAGAGCAAGGAAGACTTTGCTCTCAGACTAAATAATGAAAGACAAACTATAAATTGGTCCACTTTGTGTATTCTTTAGAAATAGTTTAAACTAGATTGACCAAGAGTACAATATCTCCTTCTAACATATTGGGAGCACCTACCTAACTATTTGATGTTGTCATGCCATAGTCCTTTTTGGACTGTCCATATACTATTCTCACCGTCACCTCTATTTCTCTGAAATGAGAGATGAGAGCTGGGCAGAATTCACAAACCTGACTTCGCCTATAAGTATTACGGACCTGAGGGAATTTGGACTGGTCTTTAAATTATTTGCACACCTCAAAATCTTGGAGCTGCAAACTGTCTATCTAGTGAAAGTCTACCAAGAAATCTCCATCAAGTCTTTTCCACTTTCAAAAATGCTTCTGTCATTCCTTGTGTTATACCAGCAGATAAGAACTGCCAGGTAACAAATCATCCATATCAACTTGAGTCTTGGAAAATGAGGTTTCATCTGCCGTCAGCTATGTTGATTAGAAATGCAGTTTCCTGAATTCCCCGAACTTGTGTTTAGTTAGCAATAATGGACCAAATAAATAGTCAACAGGCCACATAAAAATCTGCAATAGCATTAGATAACCTAAAAATCACAGCGACTTTAGAAAATTTAGGATTAAGAGATTTTTTTTTTCAGCTGCTGTGAAGAAAGGTCTCACAAGTCAGGTCTCTGAAACTAAGTCACTGAGATTTTTGCAGCTTTGCTATTGATTCTGTTTTGGCCTGTTAAGCAACGCCCATTAGGATCTATTTACTGTGCTTGACTCCAACCCTTGTTCATTTCTTTTTAATTCATGACTATATTAAAATACATTTGTATAATAAATAAAGTGCCAGAGGTAATTTATTTTACATGGGGTTTTATCTATCTAGTCTCTCCCGTTAAACTGGTGTTTATGACAGTTGTGAGAAAAATACTTTATTGTACTTTCTTCCAGGATGTGCATTTTTAATATACTGGTGCAAATGTACTTCAGTTGACCATTAGAATCATCAGCTACTCACCTACGTCACCCAAACTTCTGTATTACAGAATTCTGTCATTATTATGGTTTATAAAGTGCATAGTCATGTTATAATAACAGAAAGTCTGTATTCCTTCTTAGTACTCTTACCTTAAAAATGGATATTTTTTTGTAATGCATTATCATATTAAAGTTTTTATTGGGATGGGGTGGGGTTTACCACTTATTTTTGAAGGAACAATTTTTTTCTAAGAACACTTGTTAGTATGGAGAGAGTTAAGCAACAACACCACCTCTGAGCCAGCGGAACAGCACCGTGGAAACCAGGCTAAAGTCTTGCTTGGAGGCTAAAGATACAATCACTGAACAGAAACAGGAACGACGGGAAGAAAAAGAAATAGATAGTTGTTGAAAAGCACAGAGGGCCCTGGAGAGCAATCAAGGGACTGGGAGGGAGTGAGGCAGCCACTGACTGGATCAAGAGCCTACACTAGAGATAAACTAATAGATAAACAAGGTCTCTGGTTGCATGTCAGAAAGAGATTTAGCAGCAAGGAGGGAAGCTATCCTCCTCTCATTCCATTACCAATATCTAGTAATGTATCACACAGTCCATGTCCCACAATCTCCATGCAGCTTTTCTTGTCATCTTCGGTATCATTCTGGTATCCAACTCTTATACTGAAGTATGAAAATGTTTACAGATCTGGTGGTGTATTTGTCATGTCTCTGTAAATTCTTCACACTCCTTGCAAATAAAGCAACTGACAGCAAACCAAAGCAAAACTGACAAAAATATTGGACCCATGTGTGCCCTTTTCTATCACTAGAGAGTTATAATGCAGCTAAGAGAGTCCAGTGAATTTGTTTCTTTGATTTTCAGCTGCTTTTTTATCTAGCACACTACACTCTTACTTTTTGTTTTCTTCCACTGGTGTAAACTGCGGATAGCACTTAAAGTAAAAGGTGTTTGGCCAGTGTAAAAACATGGCAAATTTGTCTCATAGCACTGAAAGTCTCTCTTGTCCCTTCATTCTCTCCTCTCTTAGACATTAAGTAATAGACAATAAGTTAATTAATCAAGGTTATTATTTACAAATTTGGTAAGAGATTTTTTCTTTTATAGTAATTCAGTAAGTGTGTGAGGGTTTTTAACTAAGGAACACCCACTTATCCATTGCTATATTCCTACATTCACAGTGTTGGTAAGAAATTAATTGACTCTGATCTTGGAGAGTATCTGAACAGGTACTCTGGACACTTTCCCAAATAGCCAGACTTAGCTATCCTGTGCATATACTCGTACTGCTTACACACACATGGCATGGGAACTACATCCACTTGCCTTGGTAATGAGTAGAGCAAAATTATGACCAACTGAGAGGGTAGGCTTCTGCTTTTTGTCAAGCAGATTCAGTATGCACATGCTCAGTGCAGGGATCTAGCACATGGCACCACAAAAGATACAGTTAGCTAACACTGGACTGTGGAGACCTAAATGAGTGTTTTACTATATAGGTATGTCCTGTCCTTATTTTATCTTAGTTTTTCTCCATTTTTATTCATTTCTGTTTCTGAGATTGATAAGCTTTTCTGTATTTAAAAAAGTTACACAACTTTTTCTTCACAATTACTCTTATTGGGTCCCAATTTTCTTATGCTGTACATTGCTACAGGGGTTAAAAAATTTTCACTAAAAATTGCAAAAAATAAATTCAAATTAAACATTCTTGAGAATGTCTTGCCTATAATCTCACTATTTAATTCTCTCAGTACTTATGTCTCAGATTACTTCAGCCATCGGAATTGTACTTTTGAACTGTCAGAGCTTTTTGCTTTCTATAGTATTTTTCCTTTTTCTGGTGAACTTGCCACTGGCTGCCACAAGAGAGGAGCCCCGAAGAACAGATACAAGGACTCCCTGAAACAACATCTCAGCCTTGGCCACATTGATCAACATAACTGGTCTACTCTGGCCTCCAATTCGGAGGTCTGGAGACACACCATCTATAATGCTGCTGCTTCCTTTGAGAACGCACACAGGATCACTCTTGAGGAGAAAAGACAACGCAGAAAGAATTGTGTCTTGCAGAATACACCACCTAAGGAGTCTTTCTGCTGTGCCTTTTGCAATCGGACATGTCTATCTCGTATTGGCCTCTTTAGCCACCAGTGTGCTTGTAACAAATGTGGATAGAGCCTTCCTAAATCTTCGTTCGCAAAGCCTAGCCATGATGAGTATTTTGCATTATGGCAAAAGCTCATTGGACTGAAATTAGTGGTTTCTTACATTTATTGAGCTTCACTGATTATTCATAGTTTTGGAAAATAACATATTTTACCGTATAGTGTTGTTATGCTTCAAAGAAATAAAATACTAATGTGACTAAACTGATAAATTTTTTGGCAATTTTATACAGCACAGAATAATTATGCTTATTTTTCTTGGTAATTACAAATGATAATCATATTTGAAGTCGCCATAAAAATCTATGACAACAAATGATTGTGCAGTCATCTAGCTAGCACATCAATAAACTAGTTTCATTATAGTACCACCAACTACAAAAGCCGTATTAAGTTCAATATAGACAACACAGTATATTTGCCAATGGCACATATAAGATTATATAGCAGGGTTTTTATAATGCACAAGAATTTTTTTTTCTAGTTTGATGTATAAATCAATTTTATTTTACAGTTTCCAAGTTTTCTACACACAACAACTGCAAGAGAACTAAACATTATTAAATTACTTCTAACACATTAAATTACCTCTATCTAACACTATTAATGTGAGTATAATGTAGGAAAAGGCCATTACCTATCTATTAATCTTGAGTTATGTAATTACAAGATAATAGAAATATAGTTTATGTTTTGAATTAGATAATGGATAATCCCCTAATGATCTGATGGGATATTTGCCCATGAATGGTGTCTACTATACTAGAAGTTACCCATCTGGAGTACGCATATTGCAAGAGTTTTCATTATGAGAATAATACACTTGTTCATATTTGTTGGTGCAATATCAGCTGAAACACAAAACTTTAATATTCCTAAAAAAAATATGCACAAGTACAGCACTAGAAAAAAATTTAATACTTAACAGATGGCTAATTCTGCAGAGATGTTTTAACAGATGGCTGGTATGAAAGTCTGAAAAAAAGTTTACTAAAGTCTCCAAGTTATATACTTACCAAACAAAGTCCTCCTCTATTCCCATGAAGCTAATATGTGGGGACAGTAATCACAGTGTTGCAAATAAATAACATAAGATTTTATCTTATATCTAAAGGAAACCACTTTTAGCACTTTCTAACTGTCCAGTGCAAGAGTTTAAAAAAATCGTAACTTACTTATCACCAGTTGTTGTGTGGTTTGGTTTTTTTGACTCAATGAAAGCATGTGTATCCATGCATGAACTTGATCTAGGTGACTTCACAAGACCAATCCAATTCTAGATGAAATTACTAATAAACTGTAGTGTGTTTTCCCCCATGATTCATTATGAAGAGAGATAGAGGCTGTGATGGTGATAAACTTAATTATTGATTTTTTTTAATTTGCAGATTATCATAGAAAAAGAAAGCTTTAAAAAATTATCTACATTTACCTGATAAAAGTTAATTATAATTAATAATAATTACAGTAAAATCTATGTTACTTACTTGATACAATTATATTTTCACATGTTGTACTGTGAAATCAGTTACTCTTCACAGTAAGTTTTAGTCTTCTCAGAACTTAAAATTGTACAAGCCCTTAAAAGGAAAGGTCCTGTCTGAAAAAAAACTATTATCCTAAAGTATCTCCACATTTACCACAAAGTCCAAAAATGCTAGAACCAGAGGAATATTAGATTGTTACATTGCAATCGCCAGACTCAATTGCCCCGGGTATTCTCATTCCCAGTGAGTGCTGCTGTATTCCATCATTACTTCTGTAGAAATTTGCACATAATTATGCTTACATTTCTGAGTATCGGTATTTTTGCTGACTTATGTGCTAAAACGTTTTAGAGTGGGTCCATTTAAAAGAGTCTTTAATCCTATCAGAAGAGACACTCTTTGATACTTTAACTTTCTGAGTTGTAAAGTCAAAGCACACTTATAACTTGATATATCAATGCTTGAGACAATATATCATCAGTTTTCCCTCTGTGATGATTATTCTTGTGTATGGAATGATAAGTGTTCCACTCAACCTGTAGCACATATTCTCCTTCAGCATATGACTCCTATACCAGTATTTTTTAATCTGTGGAAATAGCAATGATAATTAATTATAAAGCAACTCTTTGCTTATGTACTGAACATACATATAATTATAAAAAATAATTACTATATAACAGAAACATAATAAAAATCAAATTTACTATTACTTTATTTCACTGAGAAAGGTTATATAGTAGTAGGCTATAATGTATTTTTATGAGGAAAATCTACAACTAATACTTCTCAAACTTATTTTATATGATGATATCAAAGTGCTTCACAAACAATTAATTAAGTTTTACAGCAAGTCTCAAAGGTGCATTAGACAAATAATTAGTCTTTCTGTTCTTTTTTGTCAAATCAATCAGGACTTGGGTTTGGGTTTAATTGTCCTTGTTATTGTCTACTATTGCAAACAAATGCATAGTTCTTTAGCTTTCCACCTACCAGATACGAGAAAGGGATTTTCCCTAATATTGCTTGAGAATTTCAGCAGTTCTCAGTTTATTTTCCTCTCATGACCCCAATTTCAAATAATTTATCTTGTTGCTAACTAAGATACCTTCCACTAAGAGAAGAGTATTACAAGAGTTCAGGGCTGTGTGCATCACAGAAAATACAATTCAGGTTGCAACACAGAAACCATTTCTCGTAAGTACCACTTACTGCATTTCATTTCTAACTTTTGTTCCAAGGCAAAGAGACACATTTTTTAATAACTTTTACAGAATTAACAAGTTTCATGGCAATTTTTAATTGATTCATATTTTTGTCAAAAATGATTTTCTATTGAATATGTTTGATGTGTTTCTGTCCAAAATTATATGCAGAAGTATATATAGATAACTAATTCGGTATCAAGAAAATAAGTTTAAAATTGCATTGCATGGATCTTAGTGTTTGTAGAACCAGCTACACTTCTGTTTGGATTCTGGAAATAGCTTTTTACAGTTCTACAGCTCACATTTCAGTATTGTTGAAAACCCACAATTTGTAAACGGATGCGGAAAAAAGGAGTTGCTCCTGAACACTCTATTTTGTCTAATCCCTTCTGAAAAGAGATTGGAATTAAGAAAACTAATGCATCTGTTTGATAAGAACTGTTCTTTTACTTCACTCTGTTGAGGCTAAAAGGATACCTGTGTAACACCCCACAGTAAATACTTTCAATACATTGAAGCACCTCTCATCTACCAAATTTCAATTGCCATACAAATGTTCATTACAAGAAAGATGCCAATGTAACAATCTCATAAATGTTATTTTTGAGATGACTGCCACAGATCATAAATGAATCACAAAAAAATCAGCCTCCTGCAAGCAAAATTTTGTGTTTGAAAGGTAAATGCTGAATTACTCAAAACAGTATTTGACAACTGACTTTCCTCATGTCTTTTCCAAGCAATTTTGAGTGTTACGTTTCTGAAGGTGGAAAAACTCAAGCAAAGCAAAATACTTTAAAAATACACTTTTTTTTCCAACATAAATTACAAATATTTTGTTAAAAGGTAAAAATGTAAATATGATATTAATTATTCTCAGAGAAATCACAAATACTCCGTGACAGAACACACATTCTCCCTTTGGTGAAACAAGAAGCTGCCACCATAGACAATACTTCAACAGTTTGTATCTTTGTCTCATGTCAGGCTTAAGGATCAGACTTGTCATCCTTTCCTTCTCTCCTGCTTCCCAAAGTAATACACCATTTTCCGCTTTCACCTTTCTGTCACCAAACTGACAGAGTAAAACACCATCCCTTATAAACTTAGAAAGTGCTCTCTCTCCTGCCAGGCAGGTAGTTACCAACAGATCCTCTGCAACCACATGTGCAGAGACACCCACTCAAGATGCAATCGGACAGTTACTTAGATTGGTAATTGACTGTGAGAAAAATCTCACCTCACATTTCACAGAAGTTCATGTGCTACCACAAGTAGTAGTTTGTGTAGTACTAGTTCATATAGTAAATGGTATTTATACCACAGTCTGGGAATTTATTTCTTAAAACAAACAAAGAAACCAGAACAAACACACAAAAAAATCCAGATCTCCACCCCCACATTTCCCCTTGTTTTTAAACCATTGTAATTTAGTCATAGCATGGACATAATGTTAGTGGCTTTAAATATTTTATACTCTGACAGTCAAAATAGCTCAGATGGAGCAATGAATAACATAGCCATTAGTGCTGTGTTACATGCATAGTCTTCCCATCCCTCACCCCTCAACTTCATTTTGCTCAGCTTCAAGGATCCAACTGAAAAATTTGAATTTTGAACCTTTTGGGGAAATGTGTCTCTTACTCCACAAAAATAGGTTTGTATGGATCTGAGAGTTATGTTGCAAAGCAGTTTAAATTTAGTAGTAGAATGGCTAAGGCTTAAGTAAGAGGGTAGGCCTAGAAAGCAACACTTTACAGTAGTGAGTTAAGCAGCAGCCTTGTTCGTGGGAATAGAATGTACTGAAGAAGTAGAAACAATAATCAAAAGATTTAGTCAAGCATGTACGTAACGATTTGTACCTTAGATGTGGTAAGGGTCTGTTAAACAATTTCTAGGGGGGGGTAAGACAACTTAAGCAGATTTATGATTAGAGTAGATGATTGTTAATTGTTATAAACTACTGCACCTGGTTTGCTATAGAAACTGTAATTGTTTTAGCCGTGAGAATACATGTAAACTTGTTTGTGTATAAAAGCTGAACTGAGAACGAGGGTCGTTGGAACTCTGTCTTGGGGCGTTAGCCCGCAGGTTCCCGGGGCCCCGAATAAAGCACCCATAAACCGGCACTTTGTTGGTTTGTGTCTTTGTTTACGGGCAACAGTTACATGCAAGTTACAAGTATCTGAGCATTACAAGCCTTCTGTATGAGGCAAAAAGGCTTCTCCATGCATTCTTTCTAAATTGCGATACTGACAGAGGCTTATTAATTCACTTAACTGATCCTCAGTCTTAAAATATGCTGATCTTCAATGGAAGGCATCACTCCTCTTCCAGTTTCTGTTTGTTTGATTAGAAAACATTTCGTGATGTGCCTAAAGAAAATGAAAGGGAAGCATATCTGTGTATGTCTATTGATTTGTCCTCATAGCCTCATGTTTAAATATTAATTTCATAGTCTTACATCCATGTGCTCCAAAGTTTCCATTGTTGCATTCTTTATTCACTATTTTACTTAACTGGGTAAATCAAATATGTCCCACATTAAAAATTAATAATTGAATTTACCTTCAGCTCCAGGTCTGCCAATTATGTTCTTCCTGGTTATGCTACACTTCTAGTTAACTTTCACATGCATACTGACAAGATCTGGAAAAGCCTGTACAACTCCCAATGAATGTAGTTGTGTAGAGCCATTTTTGTTCAGTCAACATGAGTCATCAGTGCCCTGGCAGCTACTGCGTCCTGGGGGGGCATCAGGCAAAGCATCACCAGCTGGTCAAGGGAGGGGATTGTCCCGCTCTACCCTGTACTGGTGCAGCCTCACCTTGAATATTGTGTGCAGTTTTGGGCACCACAGTATAAGAAAGGTATTAAGCTATTAGAGAGTGTCCAAAAGAGGGCAACAAAGATGGTGAAGGGCCTTATGGGGAAGCCCTATGAGGAGTGGCTGAGGTCACTCAGTGTGTTCAGCCTGGAGGAGACTGAGGGTAGACCTCATTGCAGTCTACAACTTCCTGGGGAGGTGAACAGGAGGGGCAGGAATTGATCTTTTCTCTGTGGTGACCAGTGACAGGACCCAAGGGAATGGGAAGGTTGTGTCAGGGGAAGTTCAGGTTAGACATTAGAAAAAGGTTCTTTACCCAGAGGGCGGTTGGGCACTGAAACAGGCTCCCAGGGAAGTTCTCACAGCACCAAGCCTGGCAGAGTTCAAGAAGCATTTGGATGATACTCTCAGGTGCATGATGTGACTCTTTGGGAAGGTCCTGTGCAAGGCTGAGGGTTGGACTCGATGATCCTTCTGGGTCCTTCCAACTCAAAATATTCTGTGATTCTGTGACTCTATAATAATGAGGGCAAGGGAGCAGGAATTAAAAGGAAGAGGTTAGGAGAGTGCGAGACATTTTGCCAGTAGCTAAATATACATTAATTTTATAAAGCAAAAGATGAAATGAAGAGTAACAGAGGCCCTTCTTTTCTCTTCAGAATTCCCCCGAGTCTCTCTGCTGAATCACCTTGAGCATAACTTATGCCTTTTAACTTCTCACATTGAGTCCTAGTATAACTGAGGTGACTTACTCCCATCACCACTGCTTTATACAGCAACTGTAGCACAAAATTAATTTCCCATCTCCAGTCAGAGGTTTGACCTTCAAAGTCTATTCTAGCTGTTAAAAAGCACTACCTCCTTTTATGCCATCTGATATATAAATGACTGAAGATTTTCCAAGGGAGTTTGCTTTCTGTCCTGCAACACATATCTATAAATCTATCTGTTTTACAATTTTATCAGTATATGTGAACATCTACTCAGTGACCATTCTTACAACTTTACTTATAGATTCAATGTGATGCTTACCCATAAGTGTCCTAGAGCACAGTGTGAAATTGAATCTGATCAGCAGAAATTTGACTCTGTTGATTAAGGGAAAATTATCTAAGGATTTTTCAATAATGACAGTGAAGGACAGGTTTCAATTCCAGTAGAAGGATTACTACCATAAAAGTATAAACATTTATTGAAAGATATGAATAAAAAAATATAATTCATTGTACCAGTAAAAGATTAAAAAAGATAACAAGAATTATTATATAATATAATAAGAATTTAATTGCAGTGCCGCAATTCTGAGATAGTGTGACATCTGTAAAAAGAAGGAGATTTTAATCGAATAATTTACATAATCTTACATTTTTTGTTTTAGGTAGGGCAGGCTATGACATAATAAAATTAAATGTGTCTATTTTTCAGTTTAAATACCATCATCCTTCAACAGAGAAAACATTGATCTCAATTTCGACCTATTCTACTGCCAAGGGATATAAATATGATTCAAATAATCAAAGAAATTATTTTGATGAAATATTCAACTGACTATGCATATTGCCAGTGTTTGTCACAATAACAGATAGTTCAACAACAACTTGTTTCAAAAAGGCACCGTTGGTAGCCTCAGCCTGGGCACTGGGCACCACTCTGGGGACAGCAGGGCATGACTTTGTGGAGCTGGAGACCAGCCCTGATATGACATCACTGGGGCAGGGACTGATGGCCCTGGAGGACTTAAATGGTGCTCTGTCTGAGCATGGTGGGGGCACCCTGGGAAGGTTGGTAGGGCCAGCAAGAATTAGCAGTATCCTCACAATCTTAACAACCCACACCTCAATGTTGGACACTATTTTCTGTGCAAAATTGCAGCCAGTTATTCAGCCCCTTCTTTTGGCTTTGTAGATACTATAGACAGTACCTACAACAGCTCCATTTGTATATAGTTTAAATGGGGACAAATTCTACACAGGAAACAAATGCCTGTGACCATACATTTGGACCTGTTCGTGATGTATTGCAGTACCAACATATTCTTACTAGTAAGGATTGTTTTAGACGTAAAGTGATCAATTTTTAACATACACATAGCAACCTTTTGCAGGACAAATCCAAATTCAGTGAAAAGTTCCTCAGGTCTCACCCATTCCAGTCAGTTTTATAACAGAAGATGCTGAAAAAGCAGGTGGTAAAACTATTTTCAGCATAGTTCTTCATATCATGAGGAGAAGGAAGAATTTCTCTTTTTCAATTCACACAATCACAGTATCAACTTTTTCACAATTAGCTGTGAGGGTACATGTAGTGAAAAAAACCAGGATTATACAAATACAATCACCTTAATCATTTCACTATTTTATATTTAGACATGCAACTGTAGTATTTAATTTCTTTTGCTTATAAATTGGGTTCATTTTCAGCTGAACTTTTCTGCCAACTCTTCCTCAATGTTTTCTCACTTCAGTTTTCACTCAGTTTAAATGAGACACTCAAGGATGGATTTCTTGATTATCTTATGCAAAAGCTGCATGCAATGTTCTTCATTGCTCATTGCCAGCTGAGAGAGGGAAAAAACCCAAATAAATATGAACCTCTCACTAAAGCCAAAGTTAAAATATATCTGTTTGCAGTTGAGTTGGCTAGTCTCATTTAAGGAGTTATAGGACTTCTCGCCCTCCTCAACAGTATTTGGGTATTTTTTTACCGTGGATTGCCTGCCTTTCCTGTACACTAGAATGATAATGTTCGGTGGGACAGTTTTATGCCATCTAACCAAACTGCTCGGGTTACAAAGCATTCAGAGAGATTATACTCCTCCAATACCTCTGAATGTGGTTAGTAGAATCATGTGTGGAGACTTAAACTCACCAGTAGAAGGACCATTTCTTTCCCAATGACCTCTCAAACGTTATGGGGAGTTTCACTCCTAAGTTGGGCACCTCCATTGGTCCTTTGAAGAAAGATACACTGTGTCTTTACCACTATACTAAGACATCAAGATCATCGCAAGTATAAACTAAGTATGCCAAATTGCTAAAAGTGATTTTTTAAAATGTAAATATATTTTCATCTTCTGGCTTATGTGTCAGTTAAGGATGGTATGTTTTCCCATCATTGCCTGACCATAATTAAACTGTCATGTCATAAGCCCAGATTGATTTGAAGGAAAAAAAAACATTTCTCTCACTGCAAGTAGTTCTCTATAATGACAAATCTTAAAACTTTCTATCCAATTTCCAAACTGACTTTTCCAAAACTACCTAAATTTTTATTCAGTATGAAGTTTTTTCTTGTTACAAAAGAAATGAGACAAAAATTCCTGTCCATCCATTCTGTCCTTTGCATTTATAAGGCAGATTTAAGTGAAAACACAGGTTAGCTGCCTAAAGTAATCACTTGAAAAATACATGCACATAAATCATTCTAAGAATGATTTCATGAAGAGATTACACAAGTAGCAAACCTGTATTTTTATCACACCAGTTCCTGCAAAATACTATCATACATTAAGCTAGTATAGTCTAAAATGCACAACACATGCTACCATTTTATTTCAGAAATGCAATGCCTATAAAAATTCACATTAATTTATGCTATTTTAAAATAGAGTCCCTTGACACTGTGTAGAACAACTCCCCTAGAACTACATTCATTTGACTGAAAGGAGTAAGAAAACATATCCAGTAACTGAGTGAACTTCCTCTAAAAACTTTCTATGGAAATTTGTAGATCTAGCCATCTGAAAAGCCCTAGCTTGCAGATATCACGTGTATCTGCTGCTCAACTTATATATGATAGCAGAACAAAAATTATTAGGAGAGACAGAGACCAACAGCCCTGCATGGTCTTAGTTTTGAAGGAAGGAGCAAGGCATGAATCTCAGAAAAAAGTCTCTGTCGAGTCTGAGTTTCCTGGATTGGTAAGAAGCAATGCTACAAGGCAAGCTCTCCCTCTGTCCTTTTCCTTGTCCCCTTCTTTCTCACTAAACCACTCCAACTCCACCACTCCTATTCCCAATTATCTTATGTTTAATACTACTGACTGTCCACTGCAAAATGCCCATCACTGAGCTACAGGACAATGTGGCTAAAAGAAGAGCTGTTAAATAGAAAGAGACACAAAGAGAATTGAAGAACAGCTGCTTTTGCTGTAGCAAACCCCTCTTGAAACATATTTTAATATACTACTCTTATCTTTAAAAAGAGGTCAACTTTCATTTTAAAAGGGATCCCAAAAAATTCAGAATCAAGGCGCAATTGTCTAAAATTTACTTGGGTTTCTGGAGGCAGAAAAGCAAGACGTTAAAGAAATCAAGGTGGGAAATAGTGGCTCTAATTTTGTTTTCCTTCTTGGATAAGTGAACAAAACGAGATCACTTTTCTTAGGCAGATTTCCTTTAATTCCATTGGCCAAAATCTCACTTTCTGAAAACTGTGAATAAAGTAACCTGTTAAAAACTTTTACTTAAAGGAACAAAAAACCCCACTAGTTTACATCAGCTAAGGGCCTGATCTCACATTCTCTCTTTCACTCTGCTAACCAGAAAATACAGGTCTATCATGTAGAAATAAAATTCTTGATTCTACAGAAACACAAGTGGGGGGGGGGGAAGAAACTCAGTGAGCTAAGAAGATGCTAACAAGCATCCCCTGAAAGCAAACTTGAAGCACCCCTCAAAGATCCATATTGAAGTATTATAAAAGATTAAGTTAAACGCTTGTGCAAGCAGAAAGACCTCAAAGAATGTATTGAAGTTTCGAAGTCCTGCCAAGTCAATAGTGAAATTAGTTCTTTAAGGGAAATAAGAGTACTGTGCATTTTGTACTTGTCTACAGAACTGTAATGGGCTTAAACTTTTATGTGAGAGCTGATACCAAGGAAAATTTGGAATCAAACAGTGCAGCTGCCCTGTACCACCACATAATTCTCCTGCTCTGTTACAATACTCTTCTAGAAGATCTAGTCTCTGCAATTGCTGACATATCCTTACCTCCCAGGGAGCACTAAAGGACTGTCTGCAGTGTTTGCTAACTCCTCTCACATCCATCATATAAGAATATCAAGAAAACACATGGAAATCCTTTATCACTACCAGAATTTTAAGCTACATCAACAAATGATTGGGGCATATCTGTCTCACCAGCATCATGATAGAGCTTCAAAATGGCATAATAAAGATTCTAAGGCATCTACCTTTTCTGACTGAATTGGGCTCATCTCGAGGTGAAGCTGTTTATCCTACGTCTTAGAAAAAGAAATCATTTCAGCAAATTCAATCCTCTGTCTCTCTTCCATCTGCCTCTTTTACTACTGAGCCCTAATTAACATCACTTTTACAGTGCATAGATCTGAGATCAACTGAATTTGTTTGGCTGAGGTTTTTTGACTATCATGGAAACACACTCATCTTACACCTTTGCATTTAAAATATCTGAGAGAATTTCTACACAAACGCTTCACATATAGATGACAGAAGATAAATTGCTAAAACTGTTCCTGAGATGAACTTTACTTCCAGAATAATAGCAATGCTAATTCTAATTCTGCCTACCTCCTACTTGCCATGATCTGATCTAGCACAAACCAAACTATTATAATTTCTAATGAACTGGTATGTGAGACACCCATACAAGGGTATTTTGTGTCATTGTGCAGCTGACTGGACTGTCTGATTTATAGTTTTATATATAGTTTTCCATGTTATCACACCTGACAGGTTAGCATCCAAATGATAGGCTCAAATTTACAGAATCTTGAGGTAAGAGATTATAAAAGTGCTAAATTAATGTCATTGTGAAGCATCCTAGTGTAGCATATGAAAACCTCTACCAAGCAAGTGGATACATCATATCCCCAATAGATTTCATTAATTCCCAAATTTGTTAAGTGTGTTTTCTATCTTTGGATCCAGCCAGAATTTTATTTCTGCTGCCAAATTCCAGCAGCTGTATTCCTACAGTTTCATAGTTCTTTTTGGTGTTTTGACAATCTTGCCAAATCTGTTCTCACAGACAAAGATGTTTCTTGCCGCAGTGGGAACTGGCAGCTACCTCAGTTGTGGCAGTTAAAACCAACATATATTGTAAGGAGGGTCCTGAACTGCCACACCTTTCATAGTCAAGTGTACTGAACCATAAGAAATGACAACTGGGTTTAATACTCCCCGCTGTGAACTGCTCCAGCTAAAGTCTGGACATATTTTGTCTGTTACAGGGGTAGTAACACCAGCTGGATGAGAAGGGATGAAAAGCTATCCAGACACAGATATCAGTCTAGTCTGATGCAAGAGCTCATAACTCAAAGCCTTACTTTCATGCCTAAAGAAGGGATGGTCTTGGTTCACAGGATTACAAGCCATGTTTCTGTAATTAGGTACAGCATGTCTATCTCACGTTTCTAGAATCACGTTATATGCTACACAAACTTGGAAATATTCACTTGACAGACATACAGTCATTTGCTCAAGGACCTCAAAGGTATTTAAAAATATAAGTGCAAGTCTTCAGTTTAGGGTATGGACTCTTAAACATGAATGACATCAAAGTATTTGGGAAAAATAAATAGAAATTTAGACTTGGTGTTTTTCTCCACTGTTTGTTTTGGGCAAAAAATGTGAAAGTTTGGGATTCTTTTTACAATAAAAGTAATAACTCTAGCCTAAAACTACTGAGAAAGGAACGTGTAGATTTTTCAGTATTTTCTTGGTGGAACACATCAGTTTTCTCAAATTTTCATTTTGGGCATTACAAGAAATAACAACAAGAAATACACTTCCATATCTTGTATCTTTTTATCATTTTGTTTTAAACTAAACCCACAGCATTTTGGTAAATTTCTGTGTATGTTTACTCTATGTACATACAGTTTTCTTAATGATAGTTTTGAACAGTTGTCATGTGTCCTAGTTACAGAGGCCAGGACCAGTTTATCACTATGTGAGGACAATCAAAACTGTGTATTCTACACTCTCTATGTCATTTCTGACGGACTGTTAATAATGGATCATTTGCAGCAGCTGCCCAGGGCACACCTGAAAAAATAAATTTCTTTGAAATAAATTTCTGTTTTCTTTCTTTATATATGCTTCAAGATCCCTTTATTTCCTCACAGAATTAAGGGAGAAGTACACACCCGTATTCTGTAATGAAATCATCTTCCAAATGGAGCATCAGTTAGCGACAAGTGTCTCATTTTTAGGACATGTAATAGCCCCCAGCAATCACTCATTACTGAAGTTGTGTACAAACTACAAACATTCCTTCTTATCAGCTTTATATATTTTATCCTATTCTACAGAAGAGTGAGTTTCAGATACAGATGCAGTTAACCATTAACTACAACTGCAGAACAGGAAAAAGATCAGCAATTATACTATCACCCAAGACTTTGTCAAAAAAAAAAAAATCACTGAATGTGGTCCTTGTCCACACTTCTACTACAATCATTGCAGCAGCAGGTTGGCTGCAGCTGTGGTTAAAAGTTACTGTCAGCAACAATAATGTCGTTGTGTTAGACAAAATGTGAAAGGGCCAGCACGGAAAGAGAAAATTAATAAAGGAAAAACTTAAAACATAAATCCTAGCACAATGATTTGTGATGAACATCATTATTTGAAGAGAAGTAGAGGTCTATTGTGTTGTAAATATTAAAAAAAAGCTTCCAGTTCATGTGAATCACTTGTTAATGGGACTATTGTGCCATTGTAAATTACTGTAAAGTAACGTTATCACATGCATCATCCAAGCCGTTTTCTAAAAGCTCAACATTAACTGTCATTGTGAAAAGACAGTTTCCTGCATTTAGAAGCTACAGTCATAGATATATACAAAAACCCGGAATTTCAGTCATATATCAATTCAGTTCAGATGGTTATTGAATATCCCCTCATCTCTACACCATTGTTAGAACTGAAATTGTGTCCTAAAAGATGAACCAGAATTAAAACAATAGATCAGACTAAACCAAAGTTGTGCAATAGCATAACAAAACAAAATACAACAACAACAAAAAAAACCAACAGAAATAACCCCCCCAAAAACCCCAAAATCCCCACAAAACCAAAACAACCCTTGATAAAGCTAGTTCTTTGTTTAAAATATTCCTGAAATTTACAAGTCAATTTCTGCTCTTGGGAGGTACATAATTTTCTAGGTCTTCTTTATTTATTTATAGTCCTTGAGTTGTATAATCCATTTTTTATCTGTTGATATTCTCTGTCTCTACAATTACCTGAGGCAACAAATTCCAGCATTTCACTAGTTGCTGCTTGAAATCCATATCTTTAAAAAATATTTCAAGCCAATCTTCTACTTTTTTCAGCTAATTCTAGTACAATAATATTGTGTGAGTAATGATTCTGCATTTACATCATCTGTAGATTTCATGATTTTGCAAAACTTTCTTTAAAAACAGTAGTTTTTCAAAATATGTACTCTTAGTTATGTTAAAATTAAGCTGGGATTGTGACTAGGTAGGGTGTTTAATCATTCTGGACAAGACTTGCTATTGAGTTTATTTAAGTATGCCTCAGGAAATTAATTAGACTTCTCAGGTCTCTAAGAATTTCTCTAATTGTTTTCTCAACCTCAACAAAATGCTATAACATCTGACATAATTTACTGGGTTTACATGGAAAGACTTTGGTAGCAGCCTGGGTCTTGGGACTGACTTCCATGAGGAAGATGCCAGAAGTTGTCCCCATGTTCCACACAGCCAGTTTCAGCTGGCTCCAATGACCCACTTTGGCCACAGTTGACTCCACTAGTGACATTGGTAGCACCTCTGTGATAATACATCTAAGAAAAGGTAAAAAATCCTGCACAACAGTAGTTGAGAGAGAAGACTGAGAACACGTGAGAACAAAAACTCTGTGATGCCAAGGTCAGTGGAGCAGGAGCAGAAGGAGGAGCTCCAGGAGCTGCACCAGAGATATCCTTGCAGTTTGTGATGTAGACCTTGGTGAAGCAGGCTGTGCCCCTGAGGCTCATGGAGGTCCATGGTGGAGCAGGTGTCCACCTGCAGCCTCTGGAGGACCCCAAGCCAGAGCAAGTGAATGTACCCTGAAGGAAACTGCTACCCCAGAGAGAACCCGCAACAGAGCAGGCTTCTTGTAGGACCTGTGGCCTGTGGAGAGAAGTCCAGGCAGAAGCAATTTTTCTGGCAAGACCTATCACCCAGCAGGTGACCCCCACTGGGGCAGTCCCTTCCCGAAGGACTGCACCCTGTGGAGAGGACCCATGTTGGAAAAGCTTATGAAAGTCTGTCCCCCGTGAGCTGGACTCCACACTGAAGCAAGGGAAGAGCATGAGGAGGAAGAAGCAGCAAAGATCAAGCATTATGAATTGACCATAACCCCATTCCCTGTGCCACTGTGCCACTTGGTGGAGACAGGTAGAAGAACTGGGAGTGATATTGAACTTGGGAAGAACAGAAGGATGGAAGGGAGGCATTTTTCAGACTTCTTATAGCTCATTATCCTATTCTCCTTGGTTGACAACAAATGAAATTAATTTCCCCAAGATGAGTCTGTTTTGCTCATGATAGTAACTGATAAGTAATCAGTAGGTGATCTTTGTCTCAACCCATGAGCTTTTCATCATATCTTGTCCTCCTGACCTGTCGAGGGTGGGAGAGATAGAGCAGCTGAGTGGGCACCTGGCACTTAGTCGAGGTCAACTCACCACATATGTTCTCACATCCCAGGAAATAAACTGAGTTCTCTCTGGATATAAGCTGGAACTCCTTATCCAAATATTTTCTCATGGGAAACATATACCTTTTACCATTACATTTTTCAGAGTTAATGTTCAATCATTTCTAAACATACATTAGGAATGTCATTCAGTGTTGTTTCCTGTGAACTATTAGCAGTCTAATAGGAATAAGAGAAGACCTTAAAAATAGAGAGTTATTTTGCACATAGATTTCTCCAACATACTTGCACAGAAATATTAACAACCTAGAAAAACTGACATGTTGAAGGCTTTAAATGGATACACTTTTCCTATTCTTTGTCCCGTGGAATTGATGGGATGGAAAAGCTTTTTTATGTCTGTCCCATGGAACTGATTTTTCTGCATCACCTCTCATCACATATTCGCTTCTTTTCCCCCTTTACACCAAGAAAAAAACAAAAGATTGAAGAAAAAGATTTAAAAATAAAAGAAAAAGAAAGACAGAAGAAAAGGACTGAGCATTAAATAATCTTATAAAATATACTCTGTATTTTTAAATTATTGACAAAAAATTAATTTTCATTTTTTAACCTGGGAAATACTAAAGAATTACATTCTTTTTCCTATCACCCCACACAACCCTCAAATGCTAGTCATGCTTTCTAACAATGTAAATCTGAGGGTATGTATTCTAAACCTAATGCAAAAATTCTACACAGACCATGAAATAGATTTTATTATTAGAGTAGCTACATGACATTTTTATAGAAATGGAACTTCTTTTCTGCTGTGAGACATTTTTACCTTTCAATATCTTACCATTTCTGATCAGTGGTGTTATCATACTGATTGAGAAGGAACTACTAAGGGTCTTTATCAAATGAACCTCAGGAAAACATGAGGTCAATGATACATTATGTATCATTATTTTTCAGCAAGATTGAATACTACAGACTCAGTCTAGTCTATGAAAGCATCATTTTAAGTTTTAGTTGTTAAACAATCTCATAGAGTGTAGGAGTTATAAGAGAAGGATACACAGTGAACCCATATTTTTACTCAATTACTGTTGCCTGCTGACATTTCATTTAAAGGAAGTTACTTTGTAAGCAAATGTGAAACAATTTCCCCAGAAAATTGTGATAACTAGAAAGACTAGGATAGAGTAAGAAAAGGGCAAGTGAAATTTACCCCAAATAATGAATGGATCGTAAATAAAGGAAAATAATACAATTCATTTATACGGATAGCCTCAGAAAAGAGCAACAAAAGGACTTGTGCAATCCTTTAAAAGATTAATTGTATGTATTCTGAGCAGTTTAGACAAAATTTTGTAGCATAAATTTGAAGAATGACTTCATCAGGCCAGTTGTTATATTTCATTTTTAGCAATGGTTTTAGGCTTTTAAAATGTTGTCAATATAGTTTCTGTTTTTCATAGTAGACAGAGTGCAGTACATTTTAGTCAAATGTCTATTTGAAATTGCAAGGCAAATTTCAAATGCATTTTGAAAATGCCATCTCTTAAAATATACTTTCATGAAACTACTGTGTGCATTGGCTACCTTTTGTAATCTAAGAAAATTTATGCCACACAGAGCTGCTCTGCAGAGAGCTTGGGGTGTACTAGGGGATGAAAGACTGAATATGAGCCAGCAATTTGTGCTTGCTGATAAAAAAGCAGGTCACACTCTAGGCTGCATCAAAAGAAGCATGGCCAGCAGGTCAAGGGAGAAGATTCTCCCCTTCTAATCTGCTCTCATGAGACTCCACCTGGAGTTCTACCTTCCAGCAGAGAAGGGGAGACCTTATAGGTGCCTTCTGGTACCTAAAGGGGGACTATAAGAGAGATGGAGAGGGACTTTTTACAAGTGGATGTAGTGATAGGACAAGGGGAAATGGCTGTAAACTTCAAGAGGGTAGGTTCAGACTAGATATTAAGAAATTCTTTACTATGAGGGTGGTGAGGCACTGGAACAAGTTTTCTAGAGAAGTTGTGTACTCCCCATCCATGAATGTGTTCAAGATCAGGTTGGATGAGGCTTTGACTAGCCTGAAGTAATGGAAGGTGCCTCCATTCATGGCAGGGGAGGTGGAATTAGATGATTTTTGAATGTTCCATCCAACCCAAACTGTGATTCTGGTGTTAGTAAAACAAACACTGCTGTAGAACATTTCCAGGCACTGGGACAAAATATTCTAATCTGTAAAACTTTTAGAATGGTCATTAATGGAGTTTTAACACGGACCAAGTATAAGTCTCTTACACAATTTCTGGACATCATCTTGAATTTAAAAAAAGGGCAAGCAGTTACAGGTAGACAGTTTAGACATGGCCAGTATGCATCTAGGTTGTTGTCCTGTGTTATACAGGCTCAAAATCATTGAATGATCCTCTGTATTTGTCACTAAAATTTTCCAGTACAAATATAGCCATTGCAGGTCTAAATTTTAAATTATTTGATAATGTTCATCAATTTCAATGAGAATTATGTATCCAAGCATTTTTCTGAAAGCTCAAGAGCTTTCAATCATTTCATAAGGATTTAATTTTTTTAATAAGGGTTAATATACATAGCTCAGTTGAAATGCCAATGTGCTGCAGAACAACAAAAATAAGATAAATATTTATTTTTTTGGAAATAAAGCAGTACACTCCAATTGAGCATTTTGTTCACTGTTTTGACACCCTATCTTGCTGTATGAACAGCAATTCAAAACTTGTCTCCTGAAAGCTTTCTTACATCTGTCTCTGCAGCACCCTATATTGTACATTTACAGAGACAGAATGCTGGAAAATATGGATTGCCAGTCTAATCCTAATCAATACCTATGTTTCTTCTGTGCTCTACATTTAGTATGACAGTTCATATTAGTTCAAAACCAGGATCTTAGTCTTCACTTCCTAGAACCAACATTTTATTTGTTTATACTGAAGTCTTTTGAAAGCTGGAAAAATGTTTAAAGAAATGAAACACTATACTTTTTAAAGAAACATACCGACTAAATTCTAACAGCTCCACAAAAGCTACTGCAGAGCACCAAGGCAATTTATGAGTTAGAAGTTTCTGAAAGCTATGAAGTAGGTTGTTACACAAGAGACTAAAAATAGCTGTTATGATTTATCAGGTCCTGATTCCTTTGGGGTTGTTAGAATTTGGAACAGGGATAAGAGCCCTTTTGTAAAATCTTTCTTTTTTCATTTATCTGACAAACAATACAAACTCTATTATTTTCTCAATTACCCACAAAGATTGTTATATACTCATTTCATAATTTGGAGCATGAGTCTGTAAACCATACATACTAATGGTGAGTTTTCTAACAAAATAGAATATATATATTTTTAATGTTACTTTAGGCAAAGAAACACATTTGCAATGCAAACTGGTAGAGAATAAGCAATTTAGAGCTATGGCAGAATATCAAGAATGACACTCTCCTTAAAGCATCTCATTACATCCAGATGCTGAAGAACACAATGCTTAATATCATGCAATCATCTCAGTAAATGAAGATTGAAAGCTTGAGACTGTAATTCTTGAGGCACAACTTTTATTCTCTGAAAGACTGCAAAGTCAAACTATATGTTTCACTGACATTTTCTTCTGTAGTTCTATTGTATTTTGTTTAGTATATTATGTTAAATCATATTTTTATGTCCTGCATATAGTTTTCCTGACTGCTATCCGGCTACAGTTGTTTTTCTTTGTCTAGCAGGTACTGAACACAGCTGGGATGAGAGAAGGGCATCGTTCTTTGGATCCTTAAAATGAAGGAAGGGAAAAAATCTAACACATCTTTATGCTGAACTCTGTGACAGACAACCTAAAACTTCTGGCTATCAAAAGGCAAAGTAGAAAGGCCTGGTGTTTAAGAGAACTGAGCTGATGTTTGCTGCCTTCAGGGTATAAGGCAAATACCATGGCATAGATGACAGCTTCTCTTTTCACTTACTGCTTGCAGAAGATTGATGACAAGTGCTTTATGAAAGAAAGAAAAATTGCACTGATTCTAGATATGTGCACAGTATATCCACACAGCTCCTCATAAATGTTTAACTGAGTCTGTGTGTCCGCAGACGTTTCTCTCTGCAGCATTACAAGTTTAAGCAGTTATTTTCCTCTCTCTGCCTTATGCTTGTTTCCACATCTGTGTTGCTTGCTTGCTTTTGTAAATAAAACTATCTATAGAGCCACAGAGTGAACTGGATCAGAAAATTGAACCAAGTTAAAATAATAATACTGAAAGTAAAATGCTGATGAGGGTTGGAGGAGGAATTTTCATTTCTGATCCAGTTCAAAGACAATAAGGATGCGGAGTTCTGCTACAGGCAAGATAATATGAAGGATAATATCATAAAAATAAAACAACAAACAAAAAAACACAAACAAACAAACCCCCCCAAAAAAAAAAAGAAAAAAAAGAAAAAAAAAACACAAAAAAGTGTTCATGCATCATGAGAAGAAGGTAATATAATTATGTTCTGCTGTATGGATCAAATTAGAAACTTAATTTTTTCACACAATATTGTAAGGCTAATCCTTTTTAAGTCCTGTAAGCATTTACTGTTTTATGAATTTCAAGAAATATGTATTCTCAGCATGATGCAGACCTTGCCTCTATATATAAGTACTAGTTTAAAAAAACGTATTTTATGAAAGTGAATGCACTGAAGAATCCTCTTTTTTGGAGGTCATCCTATCCTCAGTTTTCAGTGAAAATGTTTTCAAAATGATAACTAAAATGCTTATCAGCTAGAAGGAGGAGAAATCTGATAGTGTGTCCATGAACTCTGAGGACTCTGAAGCCATGCCTTTAGACAGAGATGCTTATCTGCTATGGATTCCTGCTCTACTCAGTCCAGATACTGGAGATAGACACTAAGGAGAAAAGTCTTCCAAAACAATCCTCAATATTGCAATGCAATTTTCCCTTAAGCATAATTTTATTCTATAAATAAAGACTAATGCCTGTATTTTCAGAAAATATCCTGAATTTGTGATGTTTTTCAAAGCTTTAATTGACCCAATTTTCACTTTAATTCACACAAATTAAAAATAACTATCAAGTGGTTAATTATTATAAAGGATTTATCTTTATAAAATCTAGACAGATTTCAGATACAGATACTCTTTAACAGAAGGTTCTTGATCCTGAATTCTGCCAGCCAATGTCGGCACAGAACTGATAATACTCTGCAGTTTGATTCTCTCAGTGCTCAGGCCTGTTTCTCAGTCACAAGTTATCTACAAAGTACCATAAACGTATGAACTGACTTTGCTTACACATATTGAGAAACCTTTTGGACATACTGTGGACAACCTTAGCCAGTTTTGTCAGGTCCTGCCTGTGGTCCAAGCAGACAGCTCTGAGCCAGTCCTAACTTTTTCAGTTGAAGTCAACAGCGCACAGAGCTAAGGTACGTGGTAAGGAGCTGGTGCATTCAGCTTGAGGCATGAGAAGAGAAAACCAATATCATGTTCAAGAGGTGGCAAAGTTCTGCTACAAAAAAAGAATGTTTTCCTTATGGTAAAAGCTACAGTCATAACCATGGAGAAAATTACAAGAAAATTGAATACATTGTTTTATAGATTTATTCCTAAACCTCCCAATATTATTTCCCAATTATTATATTTAAAATTTTTGTTGTCATACAACCGCATCAAAATGAGGATTTTTTTCCCTTAAAAATTATCTACTGCAACTTTGTCATAGACAGTATAGTGTCATAAACTGTCAGTGCAAATTTCTGTTAAATCTATAGGCCCATCAGAGAACTGCAAATATAAATCATTCGCAGGAACCAGTATTCAAAGTCAGAGCAATTATCATATACCTGAAAATTTTTTTAGCTATGAGAGTGGTGAGAAAGAATCATAAAGAAAAATTATTCCCACTATAAAGTCATCAGTTAAGCACCGCTGAAAGCAAACAGCAATTTAGGCATCATTTTAAGCAAGAGAAATTGCACCCCACTTGTAGACTTTCAGGCTTCTCCTGATAGTAGAGGCACTTAGTGTTATCTCAATCAAGAGCAACAATAAAGCATGTCAGATGCAAAAGAACTATTGAACAACTGCAGCCAGATTCAGTCACAGTAGCTCAGAAGATGGAGGCAGTAGGATGACAAGGAAATTTTCCATTTCAGACAGAAATTGCTTATGTGGCTCTTTTGTGCACAGGAGACTCTATCCCTTGTGGCAGTAAAGTAAATGCTTCAGAGAGGCCTGATAAAAGTTAAACGCGATTTTTCAGAAACAAGCCTACAATATACTTCCTTCAGCTGCAATGACTCAAGTGGTTGGTCTACTGAAGTCTCTGGCAAGTACCTAAGCAGACAACTTTTAGTGAAACCAAACAGAACAAAGAAAGGCACGGCAGACAGAAGGAAAGACAGACATATGGATGAAGGGAAGGATTAAGTACTTGCCATTTCCATTATCTAATTATCTAAGCTTTGTCTAATGCCAGTCCATTACAGAACTGTGTCTGGCAATTTTGCAGAAAGGCAGGTTAGTTACAAATGAAGACCAATCTTACATGGTCTGGTGAGACCAAAAATGTTTACAAGTGAGATTGTGTTGACAACCTCACCCCAACACAGTCAGCAATGGAGAAATGATGCACCACTAAGACAGGCAAATCATGTTATGTATCACACACCCTTGTACCTCAGACTGCTCTGCAGAGGGAATGAATCTCTTAAGACACTCGTTTCTGATGTCTTGACAGGTACTGCTGAAGAACAGTCTGTAAGGTATTTCTGATCTCTCACACAGAAGGACTGTTTAGTGTGTTGTTTACTGACCCCTCAAGAAGGTAAAAAATAAAAATGTGAGACCAAAATAAAGAAAATAATCGGAGTCAAAGCTGACTTTTACAGACTGATGTTGGGGAAGGGAAGGGGAGGGG
>NW_021940604.1:26309178-26450115 GCF_001715985.3 Manacus vitellinus
CCTTCCCCTGCTAGATTTATTGTCGTATATCTGATCACATACTTATGTATCTACTAGTGGAGTTATATAAATTTACATAACAGTTCACAGAACAGTTATTGAAAAATAAAATATCTGGATGACTTTTACACTTGGTTAGTAAAGTTGTCAGGACAGTATATACCGGAATAAGAGACAAAAGCTAAAGAACATGGTAACTGGAGTCTTAATTTTTACCACATTTGTTGATGAATAATAAGGAGACTTATCCCTCACATAAATTATCAATGTCTTTCAAAAGAGAACACTCCTGACATCATTTGGTGCTGTATTGGGTTTGCATGGCCAGGTTTTGGTAGCAGTGAGGCTACAGGGGTGGCCTCTGTGAGAAGCTGCCAGAAGCTTCCCCTAGTGTCCATCAGAGCCAATGCTAGCCGGCTTCAGGACGGACCCGCCACTCTTCCAAGGCCGAGCCAATCAGGACTTATAATAACACTTCTGTGATAACATATTTAAGAAAGAAAAAAATGTTGTGCACATGAAAACTGCAGCCAGAGAAGAGCAAAGTGAGAACATGTTAACAACCATTCAGACACCAAGGTCAGTGCAGAAGGAGGGGGAGGAGGTGCTCCAGGCGCCGGAGCTGAGGTTTTGTTGCAGCCCATGGTGCAGCCCATGGTGGAGCAACTGCCCCCCTGCAGCTCATGGGTGTCCATTGGGGTGCAGGGATCCATCTGCAGCCCATGGAGGAGACCCATGCTGGAGCAGGTGGATGCCCAAAGGAGGCTGTGACCCCGTGGGAGGCCCAGGATGGAGCAGGGTCCTGGCTGAGACCTGCTGACCTGTGGACAGAGAAGCCCACACTGGAGCAGGGTTTCTTGGTAGGACTTGTGGCTCTGTAGGGGACCCACACTGGAGTAGCCTGTGCCTGAAGGACTGCACCCCATGGAAAAGTGACCCACATTGCAGCAGTTTCATGAAGAACTGTTGTCCGTGGGATGGACCTCATGGAAAGGTCCATGAAGGACTGTCTCCCACGGGAGGGACCTCATAGGAGGTAGGGGAAGGACTCCTCTTCCTGAGCAGCGGCAGAAACAACCTCTGGTGAACCGACTGTAACCCCCACTCTCTGTCCCCCTGTACCATTGAGGGGGAGGAAGTAGAACTTGGGAAGAAAGGAGGGGTGGGGAGAAGGTGTTTTTAAGATTTATTTTACTCTCATTCTCCTGCTCTGATTCTGTTAGTAATGAATTTAATTAATATCCCCACTTAAAGTCTGTTTTGCCCATGATGGTGATCAGTAAGTGATCTCTTCAGGTCCTTATCTCAAGTCATTAACCCTTCATTATATCTTCTCTCCTTTGTCCAGTTGTAGAGAGGAGTGAGGGACCAGCTTTAGTGGGTACCTGGCATCCAGCCAGGGTCAACCTACTACAGGTGTGAATTTAGGAGTGATCCAAAACTGAGCAAAAATTAATATAAATTTTGACTAAAATTTCAAGTCATTATAATAGATTCTCTTTGCAATTTGTTAAAGCAGCAATTAATCTGCTCAACAGACAGCAGAACTTCTTTGCAAGGTTCTCTTTAAGTGTCAAACACAGCTCACAGTAGCAGATCTGGTTAGACCAGATACAAATCAAACATTAATCATCTATTTGTAATAATATTTAAAGTGTGAGAAAAAAATATTGTCATAACATATATGCCAGTTAGACAGAAAACAACATTAGCTAAAGCCAAGGAAAACTGTGGATTTAAACTTGAAGTAATCAGAAATGTCTTAACAGCAGACTGTAGATAGCACTTCACGAAGAAAATAATTTAAACTGTTTCACACAGGCTTTTGCAGCAGGGAGAACACCTGGAGAAGCATAGTTTGATTAAGGATAACTAGCAAGGACTCTGGCAGGGAACTGTTTTGCTTATCAAGCCCATTGGAGTTCTTTGAAGATATTGCTGCTGTAAGAGATAAGAGGAATTCAGAGGATGTAATATACTCAGATTTTCAAAAGTATTTGACAAGGTTCCAAACTAGAGATTAGTGGTTGAGGTAAAGAATAAGGGTTAAAATGGGCTACTGGATAAAAAGACTGGATCAGGTGCAAAGTATAAATTGTTGCTATAGAAGGAAACTTCTTACAAATTGGAAAGGGGTTTGAGGTCAATCAGGTTAATAGGCATGTGCAGAAGTCTAGAAATACATTATTTATGTGACAGTACCTTGTGAACTGAATTGCCAAATGTCCACATCATATATGATTGCATGCAAAATGAATAATTAAAAAAACCTCCAATATAAAAAGTATTATAGGAAATCAATCAAAGTGAATTCAAAATTTTTCACAAACAAATGAAAAAAATTAAATCATTTAAGTGAGATTGCTGACAACTAGACCAAATGTTAACCAGAAAAAAAAAATAAAGAAAAAAGAAGATAAACAGGGAAAACAGCATTATCAAGAATATACAGCTTGAAAAGAAAAATACAAAGTTACTATTGTTACCAAATTTTTTCAAATGAAATAGCAAACAGCTCTGCAGAGACTGTTCAATTGTCATGTAAGGTAATAGGCAACAAGCATGGATGTTCATGGTCCTTGTTAAAGCACACAGAAGATAAAATGTAATAGTAAAACAATAGAAATTGTAGTCAATAAATGAAAAAAAGCTGTTCTTAACACTGTTGATAAAACAGAAAATCTCAAACCAGATTTTATTCTTTTGCGGAGGTACACATTTATAAACCAAGAATTTGAAGAGTAAGGAAACAATCCAATTGCAGAATAAGGATTCTGAGAGGGGGGGGAAAAAGAAAGGAAAAAAACCAGAAAAAGTCTCTATAAAAGGCTATTAATCTAAAAATTACTTACTTGGCAAATTTACCATAACAATAAGGTTGCAAGTTTAAGGAACATCTAGTGAATTATTAATAATTATTATTGCTATATGATTGCAAATCTACACTCAACAGATATTGTGCCAATGCAAATCATCAAGTACATTTAGATGGCTGCTAAAGTATCCAAAAATCCATTCAGTGATGCTAGATGTCTAACAATCCTTCTCCCTTCCACATTGGTATGCAAAAGAGCAAAGTAGGTCAGTAGATTTGAAACCATTACCAAGAATATTTCTGCTCTCCAGCATATTTACCCTCCATTCTTCTTCCCATATTTGGCAGGAATTTACTTACTCAACTTTTACAGATGCTTTTCCTGGTCTATCTATCTTTCCCTAGATACTCCGATCCTAGGAGGTGTGATTTCTTTGCACAAATAATTGCCCATTCTTCAGATAAAATGTGTCTAACACCAGAGCACTCAGTGTTACAGACAAACCCGAAGGACTTTGCACTATTAGATTTTCAGCATGACAAACACCAT
This sequence comes from Manacus vitellinus, assembly GCF_001715985.3. Lineage (NCBI taxonomy): Eukaryota > Metazoa > Chordata > Aves > Passeriformes > Pipridae > Manacus > Manacus vitellinus. The sequence continues at coordinate 26,312,544 of NW_021940604.1, forward strand.
GATAACTCTTCAGAGTGTGCTTTGTAGTCTTGTAATTAATATCATAACTATAAAATCCTGGTTCGTGCCAGGTGCCATCAGCTGTCTTCTGTCAATACAATGAATAAAATGGCCCAGGAAAATTGAACATATGATCTTATTATAAGTCAAGGAATTTTAAATCTGTAAATACAGTAAAATAAACCAAACTTCACTATTTTTTCTTATTATCATCAGTAGATTCATATTGCATATGGCTGACTTAATAGGCTTTACATTTATTCTGCTCGATCTTTGCTTCTATAATGAATGCAAATGTTGTCTCACAAACCACAATATAGCAAAAACTTTTAGAATATACTGTCCAATGCATTCACTTCTATTCATACAGAAGTGTTTTATAACCTAATACAGACATTTTAAATCAAAGCAAAGCATTTCAAAAGGCACTCAGAAGACCTGTGGCCTAAGGGGCCCTTATTTTTTTCATATCAATAATTTTTGTATCCAGTTTATTCAGGTAGCAAATTCACTTTTGTTCATTTTGAAACTGACAAAAAAAAGTGCACACTGGTTGAGAAAAAAAAAATCACATTACCATCTTCCAGATGTTTACATTATACTTGCCACTACTGTAGATGCTACAATTAGGATTGAGTGTGTTATATTCTTGTGGGATGCAGATTAGAAAGCAAATATAGCATGGCTGAATACCAAGCAAACACATTTTAAAAATCCATTGATGGTAACATGTTGGGTAAAAATACTTTTTTTATTACACGCATTTTTCAATTTAACTACATATTAGGTGTGATTGTAACATACCTATCCATTTGTCCTGGTGCACTGGAACATGGTTTGGTATATTGGATTAGGCAATCATTTCATCAGAGTTCTGAAGTGCTGCAAAAAATTTTAATCAATATTTCAAAAGATATAACATTTTAAAATAATTTCATTTGTTTACAAATAATACTTTTGTAGTTTTAAGCTTTAGCTCTATGCACCAGCTCCTAGTCTACCATGATTTGATTTACCATAGTTTACCATGATTTGATTAGAAAAGAAAATCTATACCTCAAGGATCAGAATGAAAGACAAAATAAAGAGACCAGTAAAAAGATAAAGGTTATTTTTCTGAGACAGCCATAAAGCTTTCCTGAAGAACATGGATGCATTCCTGAATACATAAAAGAATTCCTTGGGCAATGGATTTGCTATCAAAGAGTTAAGGCTTAGAAATGATACTGCTAATCTTTTTTTAAAATCCTTAAAAGAATATAGCAAATATTCTACTTAAAATATTGAAGAGGAAACTTTAAGTAAACCATACCTTTGCTAGTCAGTCTCCACAATACCTCAGAGCAACCAGAGTGTTGGAGATAATGTCTTCCAAAAGCTATAGAAGATATGGTAATATCAAACATTGTATGGTAATTACATGTATGGCAATTCCTTTCCTCTTGCCAATAAAGACCTGAGTGGCAAGAAAATATTTGTTCAGAGAACACTATTGCCTTATTTTTAAAGAGTGTGTTTTGCATCTGTGAGCATTCTAGTCAAACATTACAGATCTCTGCATATTGGAAATGCTGAATCTTCGCTCAATGACCATCTGGAACCTTTTAAAGGTAATGCCTTGAATGATAGGACAGGTTTGATTATACTGGAAATAAATGTGTTTGACTTGAAGGGCGCCAAATGTGTGCTTGTAAAGGCTTAGTTAATAACCATGACTCGTGTCAAAGTTGATCTTTGTATAAGTAAATTTGTATGACATATATACAACCTGAGGTACAATTCATTCACATTGCAGTGTAATACGTATAGAACATACTCTACACATTTATTTGTTCTTAGTCTTCCAAAACCAGATACATATATATATATATACACAGAAATGAATAAAATAGCATCCTTATCATCATTTTAGATTGTAAATGACAATTTCTCTTCCAAGGAAGAAGCTGGCTAAATTTTGTTTCAACTGGATGAAATAATCAGCCGTATTTCTCTAATCTTTTAAAGTCTTGTTGGTCTCTTGATTTTTTTTTTCCTTAACTCTTCTATGAACTTTGGAAGCATTGTATTGTGCAACTAGATCCTTTAACAATAGTTTTTGTCTTACTGTTTGTAAAACAGAAATAATTCCCAAAAACACAATGTCAAATAATGGGGGGAAGCAAAAGAACTAATAAATAATATTTTGCAGCTGTAACATCATCATGATTGGAGCTGATTGAGAAACTGCAGCACAATGATTTTACAGCAATCAGTTTATGTACTAAAATTTTATGTTGAAATATTTTCAATAAGATTTTCATCAAGAAAAAAATACTTGGAAAATCTGGTTCATGATTAATTTGTTTAATAGAACAGAAGAAGAGAAAGTTATGACTTTGTGCCATATCAATAGTCTAGTGGACAGACTCACTTGGTCTCACTTCAGACTCTCATCTCAGCCAGAAACAGAAGGAAATGAGATTCTCTGTTACAAGTGAATGCTTTGACAAACCTTGTTTGTTTCTCCCAAAATACCTTCACCTCATGCTGGTGTATTTTTCACGAGTTAGAAAGTCTTTTACAGCCTTCTCTGCTTGAAATTCCCTTGCTAAGGTAAATACTTATATCTTGAATTTTAAAGCATGAAAATCTGAGACTATGGTAGAGGTAGGCAACTTTCACATGAAAAATGTTACCAAAAAAATCTTTCAATAACAACTGGTTAGTGGGCATTATTTGAACTATATAGTGGCTGCAATACTTAAATATATGGTGGACCATATGAAAGCAGAAGTGAATAATTCAGAATGATTTTTCATAAAGTATTTTGTGTTAGTCATTCACTTACATTCTTTGAAGCTTCTGTAGTTTTCTGAGACATAAGGACATTGATCTCAAACAGTACCTCCCATGTGCTGCATTTTTATCATATAGGCTGCCAAAGGCTAGGGACCTCAGGGCTGAGGCTGGAGAATGCAATAGATTTCACCACCACAGAATGCTGATGAAAGTCTACTGAGCACTTGACATTTTTGTTACATGTTCAAAAAAAAAAAAAGCAAGACTTACATCCTGATATTTGTTAAATAACTAAAAAAATATACTTCCAAAAAATGAAAATAAAAGATGCGGAAATGCTAAATAGTTTTTGATGCTACTAACTTCACTTTGAAAAAGTATTTCTAACTAAATAAGGAAGACAGGTTTGTCAGGAGCAAGTGCAGAGAAATAATCAAACAGAAAGTGGATTTAGAACATAAAAATAAATTTAGAATATTTAAATTACAACAAAAGAAGCAGAAATACTATGAAAAGGAAAATTCGTCTGTAGCATAACTTCTGTTTTATATAGCATTCAAGTCATCAAATGGAGTTTCTGTCCATCATAGACAAACCAAGGCAAATATGAATTAAGGATAACTGATGAGAAAAAAAAGCTCCTATAGTTGATAGACTGATAAAAGAATACACTCAAGTCTTCAGGTGACAAGGAAGATCACTGACTTGAAATAGCTTCTTTCAAAAGCATATCATCTGGTCAGTGGTATAAGATCATTTATGATAAGAAGTCAAAGGTAGAGTGCTGCCAGATATAAAGTACATATCTTCAGATGCCTGAAGAGAATATATTGTGTATCTGTCGCTTTCGAAAGCAAAATAAATTGTTCTGCACTTTTTGTTATTTTTTCCAAAAATTATGAACCAAAAAGCTTTTGTCTTTCCTCTAAAAAGTACATTACTTCCAATACCAAATGTTTAGTCCTAAACAAGACAGTACAAACCACTTTCAACCACATATTGTTTATGTAAACTGCAATTGATAATTCCAATATATTGACACTAAAATAATTTTTTCTCCTAAAATATTTATTCAGTAGTTAGAACTCTGCAAGCAGTTAATTTATATCCTAAGGTTCCCTTGACTTCAAAATAATGTATTATCAAGAGACTGGAAATTTTTTAATATATTCTTGCTAATAATTTTATCACTAAAAATAATGAACTAATACAGAATTGTTGACCTCGAGGTAAAAAGCGAATTTCTTCCTTTTTCCCTCAAGCTGTGTCAGGTGTATGGGGTCATTGTTTAAAAGTATAAACTTTGGAAATATTAAAACTATATATATTTATGGCTATGGAGGTGTCTGTCTCTGGAAATTTTTTTTCTGAGTAAAGATTAGTTAGAGTAGCTACCACAGAGTCCTGCTACAGTAAGTACCTCAGAAGGATGAAAGAAATTAAGGAATGACCATCTCTACCTCTCTCCTCACCACTCTTCCCCTGTTCAATAAGACTGCCACTGCTACCTTATGGTTGCTGGATGGTACCACAGAAGCAGCTGGAGACAGGAGAGCCCAGAAGATCCTTTCCAGACCTGAAACTCTGGAAAACCACTTTGGATGGTGTATATTACATGATAGTACTGCCTGCATCTACATTAAACTACTGTTCATTTGAGGGCTCATCATAGCTGATATGATTAGGCATGACAGAATGATCAATATTTTTAAATATACTGGAATAGGCAAACTCAGTTCTGCCTCAAGTCTCTCCAGCCCACATGGGACAACTGCAATTTCTTTCACTGAATGATTGTGTGCCTTTGCCATTTTAAATATATATGAGGAAAACCTGTAACACCTTGTGCTTGCTGAACACCTTGTGCAAAAAGGGATATAGTCAATTTTGCTGTCAAGACTGCTACATAAAACTGCAACATATCAAGACTTCTCTGTCTATCGCATCACTAATTCTTTAATGTGTAATAGGAGTGATGTGAAATACATTGGAAGAATTATTCATTTTCATTATAATATAGAATCATAGAACAGTTTGAGTTGGAAGGAACCTTAATGATCATCTAGTTCCAAGCCCCCTGCCATGGACAAGGACACCTTCCACTGAACCAGGTTGTTCAGAGCTCAATCCAAACTTATTTATAACCAAACAAGCTGGGTTTTTTTCCCCCTACTACCATTTACGTGACATTAGAGCCAACCTTCTAGCATAAGGATTGGAAATTGGTATGTAAAAAAATAATTAAAAAAATAAAAAGCACAAATACTTCCCAGATGCTTTTCGGTTATGTTCTCAAAACTACTGCTCTCCCCTACATCTCTTAATTCTACAAATAATGATTTGTGCAATAATAGTCGTCTCTTGTCTCAAGTTTGCTAGCATAAATATAAGGGTGTTAAACTATTAACAAAGATAAAGACCGAAGCACTTTCTTAGAACTAAATACAAAACTAAAATCTATGAAGATATTGAGCTAGGGGCTTGAGTAATGAACAAGATGAATCAGAATTTTTCATTTATGTGCACAAATTCAATAGAATTGGTATTGCAGCACCCTTGTGAAATTATTTGCATAACTTGAAGAATAAGATGTAACTTAGGACAGAGAAAGCAAAGCAGGAATTGAAGCAGCACTCTATCTTATTCTGCTGATTTTGGTTGAGATAGACCTAATGTTCTTCATAGTAGCTAGTATGGGCCTATGTTTTGGATTTGTGCTGAAAACTGTGTTGATAACACAGGGATGTTTTTGATATTGCTGAGCAGTGCTTTCACAGTGTCAAGGCCTTTTCTGCTTCTCATCCCACCCTACCAGTGAGGAGCCTGGGAGTGCACAAGCAGCCGACCCCAAATGAACAAAGGGATATTCCGTAACATGTGGCATCATGCTCGGCATATAAACTGAAGAAGAAAAGGGGAGAAGAAGAAGAGTTCAAAGTGATGGTGTTTGCCTTCCCAAGTCACCATTAGCGTGACAGAGCCCTGCTTTCCTGGGGGTGGCTGAATAACTGCCTATCCATGAGAAGTGGTGAATGAATACCTTGTTTTCTTTGCTTGTGCGTGTAGCTTTTGCTTTACCTATTAAACTGCCTTTATCTCCACCCACAAATTTACTCACTTCAAATTCTTTCCCTCATCCCAATGATGCAGGGGGTGGGGGGAGAGTGAGAGAGAAGCTGTGTGGAGCTCAGCTGCCTACCAGTGTTAACCCACAGCATTTATCTATATCTGACAAGCAAATGATCCTTGAAAAGATTATGGATTGATACTCAAATACATAAGTAACGTTAGAGAATCTTGATACCAGCTCTTACAGTCACCCACATAAGAAGTAAAAACATGGTATCACAGCAAACCTTTATTCTCTGTGAAATATACCAGGTGTTTCACCCTCCTGATATAATTTATTTAATCAGAGTCTGCAGCATATATGTCAGTCTCCTAACTCAGGAACAGTTTCATCTATTTAAGAGAAATTTGGAATTAATTTAGTTATAATCACAGAACTAAAATTATTTTGTAGAAGGTGCTCTTGTTTTAAATATATTTGCTATGTGCAAGTGGAATTGGACAGTAAAAGGCTTTACATATGTTTGGTGCTTAAAAATAGCATTTTCACAAGTCTAGTAGGAAATTATAAGTTAAATCAACTAATTCTATGAACAGAAAAATATGAATTCCAAGTAAAAATATTATGTTATATATTTCAAAAATTTGTAATTAAGAAACACTAAAGTTTGCATTGGCTTAGAGGTTTAGAAAAAAACCCCAGACATTACAAATAATAAAAAGTAGCAAATGAAGATTGGAATTTTTTATCATTGACTATACATTAAAAGCTAGAGAAACAGGAGGGTAAAAGATAAAATATCTCACTATTAATTTGGAAGATGTAAAAAATATATTCTAATAATGGTAAATGGTAAATCTGTCAAGAGCAACAAACAGCACATAGAAATATATGTTTATAGTATTTGGGAAAATGGTGGTGATAAATGCATTGCAAAGAAGAAGATTACCTTCCACTTCATCAATAATTTCAGATGGTAGTGAAATTCCTTAATCCAGTAGTTTAAAAACTGTGATTCAGTTATGTTTAACCTGAGAATTTTAAGAGAGTTTATTGAGGAGTTTTCTGGATCATTAATACAGATTCTCAACAAGCCTTAGACCTTTACAAGATACTTATTTAGCATAATACTAAGCATTTAAATTAAAAATAAATGTAAAAAATAACACTGTAAACGCTGGTTGAAACCAATTTTCAGAGCATGAATTTTCAAGTACTACTTTCAGTCATATTCAACTACTCTATTAAATTCAACAGAAAGGTACTAGAAAATTTTAGAGGTACTCTATCTCCATCACTGTAGCTCTTTATCTTATGAAAGTTTTAAAAGCATGTGAGAAGATCAAAATCTGTTTTAAAGTTCAAAATTTGAAAGTGTAAAATCCAAAGCCTTGTGTTTAGGATTTAAAAAAAAAAAAAAAGGGATATTCCAAAATTATGTATTGTGTTATATTTCATGGTCTATAAGCAAAATTTTTCATGAAAATGAGACTCTAATTACACATGGCTACAATTCTGTAAGAAGTATTTTCATTGGAAAAGCATTTATGTATTCATATTAAGCAACATCTGACAATAATCAATATAAACAGATTTTAAAAATTATGTTTGGCTATTGCTTACAGTAGAAGACAGGGGTAAGCACACAGCACAACCTGTGACTTGACTTAACTTTGCAATCATGAGCTTGTAGTGACATGGCTGACTTTAAATGTGGCATGTTACAAATACCGTTAGTGATTGAGGCAGCTCTTGGTCATCCTTGCCAGCAGCCTAAGCTGGCATTTATTCATCTTAACATGAAATTGTGATACAGAGTTATTTTCTCCCCATTTTTCTGCCAGATGTTTAAAAGTGATCAACTTTTATTCTCTTGCATCGTTATCACTGCTGCCCCTACATCCAAATCTTTTGAGCCCTCTGAATATCCAACATCTTCTACTAACTGCTTGGACTCTTAGCTTTGCTCTAGTATCAGGAAGAATTCATCCTTGTGAAGAACATTTTGAAATGGAGTTAACAAAAATGCATCATAAAACCCTATAGTCAAATGCTATGGCACATGTGGACACCTTCACTCTTTAAAGTAATCTTAGAGTATTATATCTATATTACTTCAGGCCCTGTCCTACACTTAGCATGACAGCAACTGAAATTCCTGTTGAAAATTAAGCAACAGGACTAGCAGCAAGCAATCTGTTTTATGCATTACCACCTTCCAAACTCAGATCCAGTATGAAATGTGGAGAGGGAAGAGAACTGGATAAAGAAACATTTGGAGAAGAATACAATTAAATGTAGCATGCATATTGCACCATATTTAGAGACATAACACTTTAAAACAACTGAAATAATAAAAAAACCCAAATCCATAGCATAAAGCTCCAAGTGGATAAACGCTAGTTATGGCCCTGTGACTGAAAGACCCCAGGCAAGAGTCTTCACATCCTTACCTCTAGTTCCTTTGTACTTCATATTTATCTCATTCATTTTTGACCTTCTTGACAGGAACAGACATGTACATAGTTTTGTGTAACGAACAGAACAGAGATGCTTCAATTTAATCCCAGTGCTCTCATGAGTCCCATTGTTAAAACAAAACAAAAATGAAAACAAAATCCTCCAAATCCCCCCAAAACAAACAAAAACTCAAATAAACAAAACAACTCCACAGCTTGAATTCTGCCTAAACTGTCTGCTACCATGGAAATCGAAAATCATCTTGTTAAGTGCTACATTATATCTACTAATATTTCAGCCAAAGTACAGCCTCTAGCAATGGAGCTTTTGGAGCAACTTCATCCCATGACCTGAGAGCCATTCAGTATGTCCTGTGAGGTAATTAGTGCTCTCAATTCCTGCTCACTGAAAATCCAGAAGATGAAGAAGTTTGTCATTTCAGAGGAAATACTTGGTACCTTTGCATTGTCAGGTCTTGGAGCAATATCTAAGAAACACCTCTTGTTTCCTTCTTGTAACATTAGCTTGTGTGTTAAGGACATACAGTTGTTAATATTGATGACATAAAGTAAAAACTTAATCCAATTTAGCAAATAGATTATTCTTGGTTGTGTTCAAGATGGAGTACTTTTGGAAGGTCTGGAACAAGTTGTTGAAATAATTTAATGAGACATACTGGAAGTTAAATATTTCAGTATTTTTCAAAATGAAGCCTTTCTCTGGCTTTCAGTGGAAAGAGCTTGTGGGTTTTGCATTTGTATTTCAGAGTAGACAAACTCAGTTTGTCTCCAGTATCTAAGATGACCTTTTTTCTTTTTTTCTCCTTTCCATTTGAGAAAATATATTGATTTGTACAATGGGAAAAACAGAACAGACATCTGCTACATATTACTCAAACAATGTAGGACACAGAATTATTGTGTCTGCATACAAAATACTAGAAGCAGATACAAAAAATTAAAGATTCAGAAGAGTAGAAAGTATGAAGTAATGGTAACATGTCAATTGCAGAAGGATTGTAAAGTGAAAAATAAATTTTCACAAACATTTAACCTATTGTTTTAAAAGAAAGTTTTACCAAGGCATCAAGTAATCTCTTTTTGCCCTTAGTTTCAGTGTGCAAATAGAGATAACCTGTACTTCAACCTGTTTATAGGTATTCAGAGGAAGTACTTGTTCTTTCTTGCACAGTCTTGGATCAAAAAGAAATCTAAATTCTGGTCTTCTATTTACTATTATTCCTATTTTAAGGGAGCTAAACTGAAAACATTTGCAGTCTAACTTTTGAAAGCTGCGGGGTTTGTCAACCTTCCAGTATTTTACAACATTGCTCCTGGTTGCCAATATAGGCAGATGTAAAAATTTCCTCATGTTGGTTCATTTATACCTTGAAACAGGCAGATGTCAGGGGAATGCATGAGGGCAGAACTCATAGTCTTGCTGTCAGCAATGTTAACATTGTTCCAAAAATTCAATATGAGCCTAATTCTGCTTCCATTAAAGTTGGTCAGATTTCATCTCTTCACTTAAACAGATGCAGAAATAGAGCTTAGGTGAGCTCTTGGAGAACACCAGCATTTTAGATTTTGAATACTTGGATGGCTACTCATTGTGAAATGAAATAATTTTCTTCAGGTTCTACTAGATGCTGATAGCACCTTATCACACACTGCCTTTCACAGATTAATATGTCCACTTCCTTGCTGAAAAAAGTTACACTTATCATATGTCAGCATTTTACAGTACAGACAGAACCAATCCAGTTCTGCCTTTTCCCTAACACTCCTTTATGTGACAGCAAGTCTCAGTCCCCTTACTTCTTTCCTCCTTCAGACAACTTTGATACAAGGCAAACAGGCTTCCCCAACAGTTTCTGTTTATAATTATGTTCAGAGTTTCTGATACTGTTTCAATCCTTGACTTTTAACCATGACGAGGGACATATGTCAGAAGTAGCCATGGTAAAGCAGGCATTTGGAAGACAGATTTCATCTTCATTACCATGTAAATGTAAACAACTTGATCTTTAGCTCCTCGTGGCACATATTTGTAGAGGTAAAAGTATCTTGACCTGGAAGATATCTGGCTGTGGAAGAACCTTCAGGCTTTAGATTTTTCTTTTCCTCCTTTCAGTGGGCAAAGCCACGTTACTCATGCTACTTACCAGGGATCCACCCAGGAAATTTTCTTCCCTCAGAGTGAAATAAGATCTGTAATTAAGATCATGATATTTTACGCTGCTTCTGTCACCTGTTCTTAAAGTAATAAGAAAATCCTCTTCAAGAGGAAAAAGCACCGTCATTACACCTTCAGAAATAACTTTGTATTTCAACATCCTCCTCTCCCTCTCTCTTCAGCTTCACATCAGCAGCCAGCCTAAACCACAATGGTCCTCAACCACATCCTGTCAGATGCAGTCTGTAGAGAAAAGACTTGACAACCTCCCTACATAACAGCTAATTACACATATAAGGAGAAAAGACGGGTTTTGCTGATCAGATTAGAGGAATTTATAAGTGTCTTCTTTTGCCTGTTTTTGGTGAGGGGAATGTTTGTTTTGTTTCAACTTTCTCACCTGAAACTGTTTCTGACTTCTGTCTTCTCTCTTCATCCAACAGTAAATGTATCTCTAGGACATTTTTACATTCTCATGACCAAATTCTTTATGCCAGAAAATCAGCATGCCCTCTCCCAGACATTCCCAGTTAGCGCTCATGAGACTCAGACAAGATCCCTAAAAGCTACCACAAAGATCATTGGAAGAAATAATCTTTGACACCAAAACTAGGAATCATCCCTAGACTTTCCAACTTTTCAGAGCAAGGAAAATCTCACGTTCCAATTTCATCAAAACTCTACTTCCACCGTTAAAGATAAAAGAGCAGAACAAGTAGCTTCTATTTTTATAGAACAAACATCCTTTTCCTGTCTTCTTTGATTATATTTTTGTCCCCATTTACCCACACAAGTTAGAAAAGACTGATTTCAGGCACTTGCAAGACATCTTCCTGCGAAACTCACACTTTTTAAATGGGTTTATCTTAGAACGCTGTTATGAGGTAGAAAAGTAAGAGTTAACACTGTATTAAATAGGAAATTAAGCAACAAGGCATCTACAAGACTTTGTCACTCTTGACATAAGATAGTTATTAAGTAAGAAAGTAAATTAATTTAGCTTGGGAATTCAGTTACCATACATTCCGTATTTTTATCTGAGGGTTTGCAATTTGTAAAAAAAAAACCAGTCTTATAGTATCTGCACAGCATTTGCTTAAGTATTAGTTAATTATAAAACAAATTAGCAGAGGACATCATTTTCTCAAAGTAAGACACAGATTCATAGCAGAGAAATTATCACATTATTTATTTTCTGACCTTGACAAATATTGTATAAGATACATTTTCCTTTTTTATACATATTTTTAACACTTACATTTTTGCCTTCTATATATTTAAAATATTTCATAAATAAATATGCCCTGAAGTTTCTGGCTACTATTCAGCTTGCCTACACCAAAGGATGTTTTCAGAAAGAGGTATATTATGGACTGGGAAATGCTCTCTACTTGCTGATTTGCAAAATTCATTCTATCAGCAACACACATTGCAATAATTATTTCAAGGTGTCACCCTGAAGCATGACAAATCATAATATGGAAATGTACATCTATCACACTTGGTCTGAGTCACTGATAAGACTGAAACCGATAGCACTGACAAATGTGTCACAATGAGTCATAATGCTAAATACTGAAATGGCACCAGAGTTTTGCTCTGCTAACTTCATTCAATTGCTACTTGCTGATATTCCTTTTACAAATTTCCTTTGTTTTCAGTTTTCCGAGATTCTGCTGAAAACTCCGTGCAGATGAACTGCATATGAATCAGAAAACAGAATTATTTATATGATTTTACAGATTGTTAATGAATAACATGGAAAGAGATATCCATACAGGATATTAGAGAGAAAATGGGAAACAAAGCGGAATGAAGGAGTGGGGGAATTAAATATATTAATACCTACATGAGTATAAAAAAATAGATGTTCCTGTGTATAGTGTTCTTAATGTTTTGATATAGCTACATATATAGCTGCAAACTGGTACTGAACTACAAGAGGAAATTCGTCTAACACGAGATCCATAAAACTGACCTAGTAGTAATATACTACTAGCTCATTAAAAGATGAAACCTTATACAGCATCATAAATGTATCATGCCTCCTTGAGTCAAATATAAGATATTTTCTTAGAAAAGTATAACATATTTCTTAATTCTGGGCCTAAATCCCAGAATTTGGGGAATGGAAAATTCCATACATTCCAGAAAAGATCTGCACCCCAACCTTCAGGCTTGGAGAGCAAGACCAAAGCATACAGTAAACAATCACAAAAGTGTTCAAGAGGAATGCATTCCTGAGAGGAAATGTTCTCAGCACAGCAAGCCAAAAGGAAAAATGCTTTTGAAAAAAAAACAAAGGCAGTCTTGGATTGTGATCTGAGTGAATCAAAGTGAAAAAAGATTATTGGGTAGATGGCAAACCTTAAAGCTTGGTGGATTCTAATGATACAAATGAATGTTCAGATCATTCTATAAAGTGTGGTATGTGTGATATGCTAGAAATGTGCATCTCAAAATTATATTATGGCACAACTAAAATTAAATCTGTGTTACACAAACTGCTCTTACAATGGACAAGCCACAGAAATTCATCTTGACAATGCTTCATTTGTATCAATTAGCTACAGGTACAAAAGAGGGATCCAAAAAAGGGGGCTCCTACTAGGGCTGAAGTTACAGATGCAAGGAGAGTAAACAAATGTCTCCAAGATAACGTTCAAAAGAGTTTAAGTCCCATGTTAGTGTGAGAAGGTCACAGAATTCCACTGACACATTTGTTGTCATGATTTGGAAAGACTAACAAAAATGTATCTCAGTGGTTTATCACCAAATAAGACAACATTTGAGGTGCTTACTTAGCTCCAGCATTACTGAATTAAAAAAGTAAACAAACAAAAAATCACAATAAAACTCCAACAAACAAATTCATCATCCGTATTTTGACTTATCTGTCTTTATTCTTTTATGGAAAACTTGCTTGAAAACATACAGTAGCCTTTTCTTTATCAGTATATTGCTACCTTTCCCCTCATACATGTGTTTATGCACCTGTGAAAAGCTTCAGCAATTATTTAAAAGCCCAGAAAAGAAAAACAGACTATTTGTAATTCTTACTTGCAAAGCATATGCTTCAGCTGTCAACTCATTGACTGGTCACCTTACTCTTTTTTTCATGCTTTGATGATCACAGCTCTCCCAGTGGGCTCAGGTACATGTTCAACCAGAGATAAGACGGAATTATCCTTAAAGATAGAAACTCTTTGTGTGAAAAAAGGGATTTTCATCATGCTTCATCAAGTTTTATTGTATTACAGTTATTTTACTTTACCTAACTCTAGATATCTGTACTAAGTCACACAAAGAGATCAGCAGATTGTTTTGCATGGGAATTCCAGAGATTTGTAGCAGGCTGAAAAATACTAGTGCTGATAATTCATTCTTGTTTATATTCCTAAGGAGACTATCCATCAAAATAAATGCCGTCATATCTATGCTACTACATTAAGATTGGAAGAGATCCAAGACTGCAATGTGTTAGGAACAGTTGCATTTGGCCCAGAGGAACAGAAGAATAACTGTGGAGAGGATACATCCCCCATCAAAATAGGGATGAAAAACCCCTGTTGATGCTGGCTTTATATCCCTGTTGATTAGAAACTGTTCCAAACAATTAAATGAATTGAAACAGCAAAAAAGGGCTTCCAATTCACACAACTAAAGACAATCTACACACATTTTGATATCATCATGGCATTCAACTACTGTCTGTTACACGGTTTCTGAGAAATTAAAATTGAGAGAAGTTCTGTACCATCATGAACCCAAACCAAACTGCTATTACAAAGCAGTTACATTTAAAAAAAGGACAGCAATCAAAGACAATTATGTTCACAATTTGTTCTGATCACTTCTGCTACCCATATATACTCATTTGATTTTCCACTAGACTTCCCCTTTTGTCAAGTGATTTGAAATATATCAGCTGCCCCAATCACATTGCAATCACTTCATTTTAGAATGCAACACAGCAGTATGTAATTGAACCTACACAATTCTACACTGTGTGGCTGTACAAACAAGTTCTGCAGTATTTTTCAAAACTGGGGCTTTAAGACTACGAAAGGCATACATATAGATGGATTTTTGTTTGCTTTTTTCCCCAGTGCTATCCATCAGAGAGAGATCTTCCACACCACCAGAAGGAGAGGACAAGACACTCTTCTCCTGCTTCAAGCAGCTGTAATTTCAAAGTGAAAAAGTCCTGGTTCTACTGGACTGAATTATTTAGTCATGAGAATCTAAAACAAAGAGGCTCTATAGAGATGGAAAAACATGAGCGTTGAATGACAAACAAAGTCTTATTTACTGAATGTATTAAAAATTGTTTTTCCAGACACATTTCATCAAAGCAAAGCTCCATTCCTGGGAAAACAGCTATATTCACAATCAAGACAGATGTACAAGTCATGTGAAATAAGGCTGCCACTGGACTGAATTATTTAGTTGTTTGCTAGAGACTTGATCAAATTCAGTCATCGTGTAAACAGAAAATATTAAATGGGACACAGTTTGAGGTGTGCTACATCCTGATCAAATTTGATAGTCTGTGTGCATTGGATCTTTGGAAATGCTACTGTAAGAATGTTGTCCTTGTAGTGAATGTAAACCTGTGGGTATGTTTTGGATTAAATTTTCCATAAGACTCAATAGCATCATTTAGAAAAAATCACGTATGCATGCAATCACGTATGCATGATGGAGCTTGAATTTCCAATGTGGTCAACCCTTGAAAAGTCTGTCTCTTGACAACAAAATGCAAATGTATTTCCAATAACGCATTTCTTTTCTTGGAAAGGTGAAGACTTATTCTCATCATATATCTAGATCTGAAAATTTTCCTTTCTATAACATTAACAGTCTACATAAATACACTTTTAATTTACTGACTGCATTCCAACTTGTTCTTCCAACAGATCATTCTGAATTTTAGAAAATTGCCTTTTCTATGACACATGTTCATGTAAGTAACATGAAAATTACTCATAGATGACAGGAATGCTTAAGAAGCATAAACGAATTTAAAGATTCCCAAATATGCATAATTTATGTTAGTATAATATCTAAACAATATGTGAATCGAGTTTTTTCATATTGAGCCACTGCATTACCTCTGCTGCAAATGAATTAATGGTTTACTGGTTTAAGTAGCCAATATTTTAATATTTTTGTAGATTTTCATTACTTTGTGTTGACAGTTGCAGTTTCTGTATCATATACCAGATACCACATAATTTCATTTGTGTGTGATCTGAGCAATACCTTTTTACTCTGGTTTAACAGTTTCAGTTTTCAGCTGTTCATTTGCCAGAATAACATAAAATGCAATGAAATGAAGTGTGAAACTTTACAAAAAGGAATAATCTTGCCATTTTCTCCATATCTCTAAATCACTTTGTTTAACTTTGTGAGAAATCAAAACCATTAATATAAAGGTTTTAGATTAAAACATGACTATACAAATTTTATATCATGGTTACAAGATTTATAATAATGGTGAAGGATTCATATCAGATTTTTTCCTTTCATTATAGAATATAGATACTTTCCTAAAGTCTTACACCACTGTAAGACCAAACTATACCATATCATAACCTAAATCTATACTGATTTTGTAGAATCTTAATAAAAATGTGGAAACTGATTACATAAAATAAAAGAAGTAGAGCAAAACAGGTAGGAAAGTATAATAGTTTTATTATAGCTCAGATGGAATAAGTATGACAAGTGTTCTCAGTAAATTGACTAGATACAAAGAAATTTAGTGGTAAAAAGCTATGGGCTAAGCATATAAGCATGTGGGCTTACATTGCTATGATTCATTGCATACTAATATTTAATAAATCCAAAATCAAAGTATGATTGTAATTGTTGCCAAGCACTAAGAATATTGTTTCTATGGGGGTTTTACCTCAACAAAATGTATTTGTGCTTGCACTAAAGCAAGAGTCATGAATGACATTTCTAACTCTAGGGAAACATTTTGAGGATGAAAACTAAGTGTGCACGCTAACCAATGGTCTTAGCAGATGTTAATCACTTGCACTGTCAGTTGACATATCTCTTCTTAAGAAAAGAAAAAGAAGAAAGGCAAAGATGACAGAGAGTTCCTGATAACTAAATCTGACTGAAGACGTAAGTGGTTGTAGTAGTATCTCACGAGTAGTGTTTCACTAGAGGACACTGCTATTCAGCTGGCATGCTGGGATGATGTTTCAACAAGTTTGCCCTAGTCAAACTAGGTCTTGATACAGGTCAACATAACAAAACTGGTACCCAGTAACAGAATAGGGAGGTTGCAAGAGGAAAGTCATACTTTGTGTACATACTAATGCTAACAGTTTGCTAGTAGAGAATGAGCAAGGAACTGTTTCTAGTGTTTTTGCAGGAAAATGGATTGATATTGCATTTAGCAAACCAGTGTCTGTGAAGCTGATGAAGGTTAGCATGAGAACAAATAGAAATTATCCCAGCAGTGTATTTCTGTGCAGACTTAGAGGCACCAACTTTCTTGAGTCACTTAAAAGATGTAAATGGATAGAAGCTCTTCCCCAATTATGGTCCCCTCAAAATAAAATTGTGGATGTATCTGGGTCAAGTTTCATGGATCTCAAAACAGTTCTCCACCAAAGAAACAGAGTAAATACCCTGACTGTACAGGAAAGCCTAGAGTCCACCATCTAATCAGATGAGGAGGAAGTAAATGTACAAAAGTCGAGAACCTGTAGCAGCTCAACCTTGTCATGAATGATACAATATTCCATATTAAAATTGTGTACATAACACAAGAAAAAGGGGAAGAAACAAGGAAGTGCATGTACAGAAATTTTAACCATATTATTGAGACTTATTCAATATAAAAGTGTTCAGCTTTTTTCTTTGTTTTGTTTTTCAATAGGGTTCTTAGATTAGGCTATTGAGATTTCAAATAAATTAAAAATAATTTCTTTCCTTTATATAGGTGCAGTTCCTTTTTGTCCAAAACAAGGACCAAATACCCTAGTAGACTGGGCCAGTGGTAGAAAGTGGTAGCACAAGGAGGAAACCCTACCAAAGATTAACACAAATCAATCAAGTGTTCAATTGCAAGAAGATTTCACCATGTTCATATCAGAGATGCACAGTATTAACAAAGATCTTAGCTGATAATAGTGAAAGCTTTGTGGTATTTAGCTGCCACAAGAAAAAGGAACATTTCAAAGGAATTGGATTTTATATTCTTAATAGATAATCCTTAGCTAGATCACCCTATCAGAATTACCATTAACAGCAATTAAAGCAGAATTGAGAGGCTGATCTTCCAAAATTACAATATAAAATTGTACAGGCCTTATACAATTGTCAAAAGTGTTTTGAAAGAAGGCTCCAAAGTCAGTAGTTTTAGAGTCCACTAAAGAAAACAGAATACGTTTTATGACCTCCTTAAATTAATTTGACACATATGGTGTGGGATACACTGTAGGTGACTCAGTCACTAATGTAGAAGAAAGATACACACAGTTCTGGTTATAATTTTTATTTCCAACAGTGATTACCTGAAGCTGTAAATAGTGACAAAATTTAGTCCCTTATTGGTTGGAACTTTTAAAATCTCTGTATTCCTAACAATATGTAAAAATGTTCCAGTTAAAGGGAATGCAAGGCTTCAAAACTGAGAAGCTTTTCCAAAGAGCCCATTTTCTCCCTATGTGGTAGACAAGTTAGTACTTCTTTTACAGAAGGTATTCTGGCACTATAGATTGCCTTTAACAAAGGGATACAGTCTCAGTTATGAAACTATTTACAGAAAATACCACCCATCCCCTCAAGTTTAAAATACCACCGCCTATGCTAATTCTTGATATACATTTAACCAGACTAGAACCAGGCTTTCACTATGCTCTTTAAGGATGATACTGTTATATCCATTTGTTTGTCAAAAAATAAATTTATCCTGCTGTCCTGAGAACAGTACAACTGCTGGGAGTGAGAGAGTGAATATAGCATCACCTGCTTAATATCTGTTATTCTGCATTACTCCCTACTGTGCATAAAGAGGCTTGTTCTACAGAAAAAATGATTAAAGAAACTGCATTTAAAATCCAGCATAATTCTATTGTATTTATGCATTTTTGTTTCAAGAATGGATATTTTAATATCCCAGTTTCATTTGCTATTCTCTCATCTAGTTTTAAACATCCAATGTACATGGCTTCCTTCGGAATCTACTCAATGGCCAAAAAGCAGTAAGTAGTTTAACCTTTAACTCTTCGATCTACATAAATAAATATAGCCAATAAAAGGAAATTAAAAAAAATCTTCCTGTATTACAGTAATTTTTATGAAAAATAAAAATAGTTAAGTAGTTTCAAGCAGTCTACTTCCCAAGAATAACTTCATTTCACCTTCTTGGAACTCCTTACTATCTCCACAACAGTTAGGGAGGAGATGGTAATTGCAGATGGTAATTTCAGGTACTTGGTAGATCAAATCTATAGCATCTACAATTTCAAACAATCTTTAAAAAAACTGTAGCCAGTGGCATTATATGCCACAGGTTACTTAGCATATTTCATTATAACGATGTGCTTCATATCATCCTAAACAATTAATCTTTTTTTTCCATGTTTATGCTCTTTGGAATACACTTATATAAATGCATAGTGAGGTCTACAAAACACTGCCTGACATTAAGCACCTCTTTATATAGTCCAAAGGGAAGTCAATTACAAGGAGCATTATTTTACCTCCTACTTTCATTAGTGTCATGTCTTCACCAACAAAAAATATAAACAGAGTCATCTCTAACTGATGAACCGCAAGAGTTATAATACTGAAGGCAGCTTAAGAGGATGCACTTATTGTGAGGCAACAATTATAATGGCTTTTGCATTTAAATTACTTAATACTGCCTAAGGGTGATTTATACCATCTTAGAGGATCAGACAAGTGCATACAGATCTTAAAAAGTGTTATAAAAGTGGCATAACACAGCTGTGCACACATCTTAATCCATATCAACGAAAATACAGAGAAAGAATATCAAAGTTATTTTTCTTAATAGTACTTTCTTTCATATAAGAATTTTAGTTATATTTACTTGGTCATAAAAGCAAGAAACTATGCTTCCCATTTGTGAAAACTGAGAAAACCACATTATATGTCATTCTGATACTATCACAAATTTTCCATAAATGAGAAGCAGTAGTAAGACAGGAAAACCTTAGCATAAAATGAGATTAAGTGACAGGCTCTAATTTTCCCCAAATCAATTTTAACATGAAAAGGCTAAATTCTTACTAAAACACTGAAGTTATCTAACAATACCTAATAAAGTATTTCCTATCTTTTTAATATAAAATGGTATTTTAGCATAACAACTAGAATTTAGCCTACTTTACTATCATTTTGCCCATTTGGGATGTGGCACTACATTGGTAAGTAGTGTAGAGGTATGAGAGTGGATCTGTAAAGAACTGGTGATTAGGGTTAACTCCAGAAGTGCCTCAGGGTTGCTTCATTTGGTGCCCAGCATTATTACACCTCAGAATAATTTAATCTATGTCTTCTGGGGATTTGGGGCAGTGTGTAGCCAAGTGGAGAACTATGTGGAAACTCTTTATGAAAGTAAACTTCTGTTCTAAGTCAAAACACTAATATATGTAATTTAAACATGGTGCATACCATGATTTTTAAAGAGTGCTCTTGAAGGCCTCTTAATAACCTAGGCCTTAGAAAGTCAAACCTGAACTTAGATTTACAATATTTATGGTGTCCTAACCAAGGCATAGTTGGATTTAAAAAAAGAGGAGAGTCTCCAATTCACTAGTCATTTCCAACAGTTAACTTGGGTTTACTACTGCTGCAATACTGAAATTAACCTAGTTTATTAACCTAGTATCTTCAAAATTAACTTCATATTTTGTTTATTCCAAAAAGATGCAAATTGAGCATACTGTACACACTTAACATCATCAGTGTCTCTGTCCATCTCATAATCCTATCATAGTGAAGGGAAAAATTTTCAACAGATCCTAAACAACAATCGTGATATATTACAGACGATGCTATAGCTGTGTCATCTACGCAAAGTTAATATTTTTTTAATATGTTAATTAGAAATACTATTTCCATATGCATTTGTGTTTTTGAGATATCCAATTTACTACAGATAAACCAGAAACAGTTTTAAAATAATATTGACATGAACCTATGAAATATCATATTTCCAGTAAATTTTGGCAGCTTATACATTTGGGGCTTGATTCTCCAATTTTAAGGCTTCCAATCCTATTATGCTGAAGTCTTTCTAAAAGTACATCCATCAACTCAAATAGTAAATGCAACTGATTTTGTGAAAAGATGACAAGTAGGTGTAGCCTGATGCCTAAAACCTCTGTACTACAATGATAAATGTAGTGTTTGGGAGTTCCTTAAAACTGCCAAAACTTTGTCCTCATGCCTATACTTGGAAACTGCTTCTTGTTACCCTGTATAGCAGCATAAAGGGCCCTTCAAACAGATGTGGGTTCTGTAAAAATTATATACAGTTACAGTGATAACTGCATATAACAGTACACAGTTATAGGCCAGTACACTGTGACTGGAGTTATAACTGTAAAATCCATCTAAGTCTAAGCATGAACAGTCGACAATTGAATTTTCAGTGGCTGAAGTAGTTGCTACTTCAGTCATAGGTGTGTCCTGTATCAAATCAGCGATATTACATGCTATGAATTTACTGTACAAGGTAAAACCTCTAGCTTTACCTATACTTCTTATATGTAAAGAATGTGAAAAAATTAGAACACAATACTACTCTTGTAACCAAGTACTGAATAATAAAAAGAAATCATTTGTTAAAAAAAATAAGCTACTTCAAAGAATTCAGTTAAAGATGAGAATAGCAACAAGGCTGAAAAATTAAGTGAATTATTTGATCAATTGTTTATGTGACATTTTGAGGCTATAACATTTTACAGAAATACAAATTATTGAGACCATGATTAATTGTACTGTAATTCCATAGTCAATCACTTTGTACCAGCTAGTGGATACTGCGCTACTTTCTGGACAGAAAAAATGAACGTAACATTCCAGTACCTATTTTAATGACACAAATCACAAACACTGTGTTGTTTCTTATTCTTGGATAGTACTTTATTACTTGTCTTTATAATGTTATGTTTTACCTATGAACGAACTTTGTGTGGGAGGCAAAAGGTGATTTTCCAACAGGCATGGATCAGCCAGACAAAAGAACAGGAGTATGACCTTGAACAAGATTGTGTGTACAAGAGCAGCATATTGGGACCATCTATTTTCTCTTATGTGTGCATACACTGAGCAGACCGGCTGCTGCCATCTCTTATTTATTTGTAATTTTCTGTAATACATTATACATCAGTTCTTGCCTACACAAAATACAAAGTTCTGAAAGAGGAAGACATACTTATTAAACATCAGTCTATGCCTGTGACCACTGTGAAAATCAGAAGACTCAAAAAAATCCAGAGTGCTTCCTTATTGAGTGTAGCAAGACTAACATAAAAGCAATATATTCCATATGAAAAGCAAAATTAGTTTCTTAATGTTTCAGTTTTCTACATTTAATTAATTACATTTACCCACTGCATGTGGAAAAAATATGGCAGTCTATTTGGTCATATAACACTACAGTAAACTTTATGAAAGCTCATTCATACGTAGTGTGTTGGCAGTTGATGGCAACTTCAGAAAATCCACATTATTCAACTTTCTTTTAAACTGTTACATTCAACAGTAGTTGTTTGGCTTAAAGTGTTGTATTTGGGATGTTTTAATTATGTCCCTCATAAATGTTGCATTAAGAGTAGACAGTGATTTCTACTTGTAGCAATCCCTTAAGTTTCAGTAATCATTTAAATGTTTTCTATTTGTAGGGATGATATTTCAATGATTACAAATTAAATGCAACTCTTAAATGTCTGCCAGTACTTTTGAAGCAATACTACTTATTAATAGTACCAAATAATAAGTCTATTTGTGAGATTCATAATTTCTTTTCTTTTAGTTCCAATCTAAGAAGCAAATATGATTAAGGGGCAACAACCTCAATATAGAAATATAATGTCTACAATAAATTTTGAGTAATACTAGAATATTAAATATTGGATATAGTAAAGTGTACACTGCCATGAAAAAGTTCATTTGGGTAAAAAAATTATTGCATGGAGTAGACTAATACAACTTTGTGTCACATACGCTGAAGTAGACAGAGATTTGTATTACACTTTTAAAAGAATGTATAAAAATAATGCACGCAGAGCCTTTTAGTTTATAAATATTATCTATGGTAGCTGCAAGACAAAACACTTTCTGTCAAAAATTATTTTTTAAAAATCATACCTGAAAATTCATATGGATGAAGAAAAATTCAAATTAATATCTGCACTGATGGGAAAAAATATTTAGATCATCACACATTGCGTTTTGAGAAAGTTTTTTTAGTGGCCTATAAAAACTGGATAGTCATGAGTTTCTGCATTCTCAATTGTCAAAGTACAAAAAAAAATTTTGTAATACCAATAAAAATATGGGATGGCCTCATTTTAATCATAGCAGAGTTTGAAATCTTTTTCCACTCTTCAAAGATCTTCATCTGGACAGTGATGGACTGTGTCAGAGCCTTTTAGTTTATAAATGTTATCTATGGTAGCTGCAAGACAAAACACTTTCTGTCAAAAAGTTTCATGAAGGGAAGCAGGATTATTTTTAGCAAATATGGATATTCTATACTTTCTTCCCCTCCTGCTTTGAT
Organism: Manacus vitellinus; assembly: GCF_001715985.3. Classification (NCBI taxonomy): domain Eukaryota; kingdom Metazoa; phylum Chordata; class Aves; order Passeriformes; family Pipridae; genus Manacus; species Manacus vitellinus. The sequence continues at coordinate 26,335,811 of NW_021940604.1, forward strand.
CTCAAAATAGCAAAGGATGAAGGATGACTATAGTAATAAATATGCTACACTTACAGTAAATATACTACAGCATGTAATGAAAGATGGCACAGTTATTGCCAGAGTGAAATGTTAACAGGTCTGCTTAGCACACCACTGTTTCAACAAAATTTGACTGCACCAAAATCTATCTTAGTGGATGATTCATCACTCAGGACACTATGCAGCATGTGCATGTGTGGCAGCTAACACACCAGGACTCCAATTTCAAGTGGGACCTCTGCTATCTTCTGCTACACATGAAATAGCCCTGGCTCAAAGCAGGTGCTATCAACAAAACAGTGAGATGCATTTATCTCTTACAACATTTCAGATTTGTTTCCAAAATAAACTCTTTCCCATTTGTATGTGCCCTCAAAAATTTCCAAAGCAAAATGCTGACTGAAAAAAGAGAAGCTCTGCAAGTTGTTCGTAACTGCATAAAAAAAGGTCAAGTTGACATCTTTTCGTCCTGCAGTCATTCTAATCCTGAAAAACACTATAAATAATATTTCTCATTTCAGGATTACACTCATTCTCTCTTCTATGAAATTTCAGTCCAAATCCCAAATTGCTCAGGTAGTTTACATAGGAAAAAAAGAATATTAATACCAGACTACTGATTACAGAATGCTAATTTGAGTGGACAAATTATAACTGTAAAATTAATATTTCTTGTGGTCTTTTTAAACTCAAAATTTTGTCTAGAGGAAAAAAGTAAATGCTTTTTACATATGAAGCCAAAAATTCACTGTTAGTGAAACGCACTGTGCCTGTACTCCTCTGTGCTGCATCCTGAGCCTCCACTTCCCAAGGCCTTTAGCTGTCACACCAAAACAGTAGAACTTCATATACTACATCATTATGTTAGAGTTGGGAACATCTCACTCTAAACTGGGTAACTGCTTGTTACTGGTATCTCTACAAACCTATGGTTGTATCTTACAAAGGTAAGTAGAAGTGAAACAAAGTAGGCACAATCAAAATAAAAATTGCTGTTAAACCTTGGCCATGTGAAACACGACTCCAGATTTCTCAAGAGAAGTTCAGACAGAGTAAGCCTGTCAAATCTCAGTACTGAGGCCTTCCAAACTTAGTACAAAGCCTATGGTCTGTTGCTAGCAGTTGTAAAACCATATTACAGGCCTGCAGGCTTAGGCTCTGTGGAAGAATAGATTCAAGACATAAGCATTCAAGAACAGCAATGACCAGTTCAAAGGAGACACAAGGAAGAGTGGATAAATCTGATAAAACATTTTCTGCAAAAAAAACCAATGTACCATAAGTCTATGGATCTGCAGTGAAATCTTCATTTCAAAAATCACTTCCCACAAGATGAAGAGGGAAAATTTGGATAAATGGAACAAACACTTCTAACCAAACACAGATCACAGTCAGCGTGAATATAAGTGCAGGAAAGAGTCACCTCCAACTCAAAAAAAAAAGCTTCTTGAATCTGCCTATCTGAAAGCAACATAAGGAAGGCACAAGGAATATAACTACTAATAAACACGTACACAGTAAGTTTGTAAACAGATGTAATGTATCAAGCACTACAGAACAGATACATACCAGATGCTCACCTTTCAAGGCTTAGCCATGAGGTAAGAACAATATGCACAGTATACAGGTCAAATACCCAAATAATTTATAAGTTTGGTTACCAGCTTTGGGGATAGGGTAGTTGGTGAATTGGCTGTACTCACCCTGTAATACTGCTACACCTATAGCTTGATCTGCACAGCAGACAATAATGTGCTACTGTGTTAATCATAGAAATGGTGCACTACTACTTACATTTGAAGAATACCCACAAAAGATTGACCAGGTTGCTAATGATTAAGGAAGAAATGTATTCTCAGCATAACACCACCACTGTCACAGAACTCGTCACAAGATATCACACCAGATGAATTTGGTTGAGCATTAAAATGCTCATTACTGTAATTACGATTTTTCTTTATAAAAATTCATTGAGAATGATCTGAGCAAAATTACTCTATAGCTAATTACAGCTCATGAATTTACATTATCATCAGCAGGAATATTCAGAGCCAGTCAACAACATGTGATTGCATTGAAAAATAATAAAACAGTAATTGGATATACAATGCAGGGTGTGTCAGATTTAAGAAAGTTTGATTGTTTTTCTTATTGGTAAATCATGTGATAAATGCATACTTTTTTATAAGATAAACATATTTTTCATTACTGCTGAAGTCCTTAAAATACAACATCTCAAAAACATTCTTGCAGGACTGTAACTACTTCCATATAGAAAGAATCAAAGAATTCAGTCTTAGAAAAATGAAGATGAAATCATCTCTTTGAGTGAATAAGTTAAATTCCTCAAAATATATCCCATTCTATTGAGAAGTCTTTACCCCTCCTTAACTTGAATTTGTTTGAGAACACTCTAAAAAACTTCAGATAATATCAGTATGCTCCTTAGCCTCTCAGTGAAGTATATAATTTAATCATTATTTGTTTTGCCTGTTCTATTTCTAGCTCAACAGAAGAGTTCAATCTTATCTAATGCAAGTTCTCACCACTCTAACATTTCTTTCTGAAGTTCAATGAGCAGCATGATTATAGCTGTCAGCTGTCACATTTTCCTTCATGTCTTCCCTCGTACTGAACTTATTTTTTTGTTGTTTTACTTATTTATGATGTGCTGTAATAGAGTTATTGACAAAAGCAGAGTTGCAGAGTTTCTCTTTAAAGCTGCAAGAGAAGAAAATTACTTTTCATGTTTCATTATTTCCAAGGAAAGTCAAAGAAAGGTCCGTGTTTGGTTAGGCTTTAATTTTGGTTTCAGATTCAGATCTCAAGCATTCCTGTACTTAGGGATGCAGATATCAGGGGTGCCTTGAAGTTCAGCACTCAATCTGATGAAGTCCTAATAGGGACTCTGGAAAGGACCAAATTGACATCCAAATCTCCCAAAAATAGTTGATGGGTTCAGGATCAAAACATCTCTCCTAACACCATATATGCTTAATCTCAGTCTAAATTTTGCATGCCGTGATATTGTTAGGATTCCTCACAAAAAGTGAGGATCTCCCTTCCCTTTTGCCTTAAATTCTGAAAGTCTTCTCATTTTGAGTTAGAATTAGTAAGACACACCATCCTTGGCAGTCATGGTTAACAAATAATACCTGTATCTTCATGACAGATTTTCGAAAATTAGATATCCATACACAGTTTCCTATAACTTTGAAAATTAAGACCTCTAATGCACTGAGACTTTTATGCAAAAAGCTACAAAACCAGGAACCAATCAGACCCTAGAAGAAACCCTTTCCGAGTCTTCATTTTCTTGAGGAGACCCTGGATCCCTTCCTTGTTTCTTTTCATAAACCCAATGTTTCTATAAAACACTGGCACCCCTCATTTAAATTTTTTAATTAACAACTAAGTCAACGGCAATAACAACAGCTCTTCTCACATCTTCAGAGACAGCCACCAAAACCTTCTGTCCTTGTCAGACTATACCTTGAGCATCAACCTTCAAAATCCACACATCAGAAACTTTTTGTGGCAATGTAGTATTTACAAGGTCAAAGCAGTGGCATCACAAGGTTTATAGCATACTACAGATTAAATCAGATGTATGAAATTAATGAGAATAATAAGACTTCTTATTTGTTATTCAATTGGGATACCTCAGCCTACAGAGATCACAAGTCTGATAGGAAACCTTATTCAATGCACTGAGTACACAACAAAACACAATGGACAACCTGGACATTTATAATTACAGCTTGTGCTAGCTGAGTCTCCACATCATCAGCTGAAACACAATAATTCCTTGTAGTAACTACAAGCTTATCTATCCAATGAGTTCCACGCGTAATTTAAGTCTATTTGTTAATGTATATAAACCAGATGAAAATCCACCACCCACAAGTATCGCAAAGTCCTTCTACTGTAAGCAGTCTAATTATTTCCATGTGTGTAATAAAGGAAGAATAGAACTGTTTTTGTTAGGTTATCTCTACATCTGTAATAAACACAGAACAGAAGAAGAGGTTTTGTCACACAGATGCTTCAAAAAGAGCCATTGCTCTTGAAAAAGTGCTGTCCACTGGAATTCTTTGGCTTGTAATTCTTTGTGGTAGCCAAAAATTATCCACTTAGTGGATGAGCTTCAAAAATCCTTGTTCCATTTTTTTTTTCATACTCTAAACCAATTTTTGTTCTTGATGTAAAATTAGATGGTAAACACACACAAAACCTCACACAAACACCTTGTATTTCACCTTGACGGTGAAACAGGAGCAAGGACTAAAAGAGTTAACCGAGATACCTTGGCCTGCTAAGAAACCCCAAAACCTGTTTTGCTAGAAGAACATTTTAGGAGCACTGGTTAACATCATGTTCTGTTCTGCTCACTGGACCAAAGGCCTTATTATAGAAAGAAGTAGTACATACACAGTAACAAATTAGGTAAACTAGACATTTGAACAAGATCTAGAAGGCCCAGAGCCAGGATTTTGCAAGCTTGAAGAATTCAGGTCACCTAATTGAAGAGGTCAAATTGAGGAAGACATCCATGGCGACCACCAGAGGGATGAATGCTTGAGGAGAAGATCCCCCCGGTAGAAGACTGCATGTCTGGAAAGACTCCACCCAGAGACTAGCCTACTTATTAATATGTATGTTAAATGATGCAACTACGAATCTAAAGTGTATAAAATGGCTTGCTTTTGCACTTTCAACTCAAGCAAGTTTGTCCAGGACGAGCTGGCTTGCTCCCAACACTGAATAAACAAATACCTTGCTGCTTAAAGATATGGAAGTCTCTGAGCAGTTCTTCAGACCGAGTTTTTCGGATTCAACAGGTGCAGCTCTAAAGTCTCCAAAGGAATTTTACTCTGAGTTCAAACATCAAGGTTATTCAAGACTATATTTTATGCCCTCTTCTTCTAAAACACCTGTAGTGTAGCATATAAACCTTATTGTAAATAAGCTTATGACATGTACAGTTGCAAGATAAGGCCTCTAAACCACCTGAAAAAACCCTGTAGTCCCCAGATCTGCGCAGTTGCTCAACACCGTATAAAGCCACTATTAACACCAGCCTGATCAGCTTACCCCCCATACACACAGAGACAAAATTTAAATAGGTAAAATATGAGAGAAAAGGATGCAGCAAAACTGGCCTTGAGAACAAAATGGGGTAATCTGAGTAAAGATACTCTGTCAGCCCATTCTAAGAAGGAGGTTATCCACATCCCTGTTTTAAAGGTTGACAAGATTAGGTAAGAGGATATCTGACTTATTTTGATGATTCTATTTTTCTGAAGATAGGCAGAATTATAAAGAGTTATGTTCTTTTTCCTTTCCTTTTTGTTCTTTTTCCCTAAAACCACTCCCATGATTAGCTGGAGAAGGCAGGACTCCATGTGAAGATCAGAAGGGCAGGAGAGCAGTTCAGGCTTTAGACTGACTACTTGAAATACAAAAGTTGAATAAATGTAGTATATTGCAAGTACTGTGAATTAATGCAAATTGTACATTTTTAAACACAACACCTAGAAATAAAGAAAATATTACACCAAAGTTATGCTACTATTAATACTAGTGACATGGATATAATGTTTTTGCTTTGGTACAGGATGATCAACTAGATGACCTTTTGAAAACCCTTACAGCCCTATTCTCTATAAATATTAAATTAAACTAGAAATACATCAGGACAGTGACTCAACTGAAATGGTGCTAAACAAATTAACCGTCAATAATAATCAATCCTTATCTATCTAAGAAATCATCCATCTCTCCAATTATAAAACTCAGCTAAAGAATTCTATCAAATCCAATAAAAGCTGGAGTTTGAATAGGTAAGTAAATTAATAATGGGACGAAATAACTTAGTGTGTAGAATACAATCAGAGCTTATAAAGTTATAAATTATCAAGTCTTCTTTTCACACACTGATCAGTTTTCACTGCCACATCTTTCCTTCTCTTCTTTTAAGGCAAAAGCTTACTATCTTTTCTTCACAAGAAGTCATATGCAATAGTGATCACAGATTTAGGACTTTAGCTAGTATTATTACAAAATGATATTTAGGAAAAATAGCACCTTGATAATTTTTTGTTTTCCCTATTTGCTCTACAAAGCAATCTAGGGGTAAATTCTGGTGTTATTATAGATAACTACCTAATTCCTATTGATTTCTTCCCTGATTTCAAAACATCTTTCCTGTTCCTGAATATCAGTAGAAATTATAGTCCACAAAATGAAGTGGAAAATGGATCAATTTTAGCTCCATGAGAAGTTCTCCAGTAGTTCTACACACTATATATTATGTGTTTATAGGGAGAGAATAGAATTTGTAGATTATACCATAATTTATAACTCATGTTCCAAAACATGTCTTTTGCAGCAAGGCAAAAGCTGCAGCTTTACTGGTGAAATTCAGTGCCACTTTTCCCTAGCAAGTGTATCCTTATATCCCCTCCCTCCCACCATTTATTAAAATCATTTTCACCTGTACAGCTGTTGCAGTATCAGCCACAACAGAATAGCTATGATGCCACATGGTTTCTATTTCATAATCAATTAAAAGATTCAAAGACTACTATTTCAACTATTTTCATTACATGCATTAAACTGCCACTGTGATTTTGCAGCCCTGCTCTGAAATCAACTTTAAGAGCAGTACTAATGGGCTGTTTTTCTGTCGGCTGACAGACAACTAGTCTGAGGGACAGGTGTGTTATCATTCATATCCTGAAATCTTCTGTTTTTCAAACTCACTTTTGCAGGTAGAGATGTAAGTGTGCAATTTTCTGCTTTGAAAAAGTGCCTTGCAGATACCACAAACAGAGAATAGCCCAACTCCAGAAAAGTTTGTTCAGAGAGCTCAGGAGTTATAAAATGCGACTCTTTCCTCAGGCAATTTGAAGTGAAGCCTCCAGGACTGAGTAACACAGTAAAGTAATCCCTTTTCTTCCTAGAATCCGGTTTTGTTTGAAGTTCAGAGACACAAGCTGTAGGGGGAACAAAAACTATGTTTCGTTTGAAGGAACTGGGAACTTAAATCTACACAGAAAACATTTTGAAGCAATATATCAAGACCACTGACAAGGATGGAGGCTAGCAAGAAAGCATCAAGGCCGCCAAATGGCTGTGTATAGACATAATGTCAGCAGTGGGAACATTGACTGAGGTCAATGATCTACAGTGCTGAACCCAAACTGGTGAACTATTTCCAGGGGCAATGATGAGAAGTTCAGTTTTTTTGGTTGAAAGTTTCAGAAGAGACTGTCATCCCCAAAATATAATAAAGGGTAGAAAAAGCAAACTGCTTGAAAAAAAAGATGCAAAAAACCAAAGTAAAATTCAAGCATGAGAAATGAAACCCAGCTACAAAAGTCAGAACTCCAAACATACCACTATCCTAATGGGGTCCAGAGAGAAGCTATGAAGGACTGGTAATTGATTTTACACTGGTGCTTCAAATGACCACAATTTTGGAGAGACAGGGGACTTTTGTTCTGACTCACACAAAGCATCTGATACAAAAGGACATATATCCAGCCAATATAATTTCTTTAGAAAGAGACATTGAGCAATAATAGCATTTTACTTTGAACTGTCCCAAGAATTTTCTTCCCAGTACAGTTTTTACAGGAATAGCTGACTGCAATTTCAGGGAAATTTCTTACAAGCACTGAAATATGGTATGGAGCCTTGGGAGGGTGGAGGAAGGGTGATGCTTCTGATAAGGACAGCGTGTAGTTAATGAACAGCCTGGGGCAAAAAAAAAAAAAAAAGGGAACCATTTGTCTTTGCTCCAGTGTCTATGACTTAAAAGTTAATCAATATGCAATAGAGCTAAACAGGAATAAGCTCTACTAGTAACTTTTCCAAATGTCATTTACAGTTTTGGACAGTGACACTAAGCTGTTCATAACACTTGCACAGCTTCCAGTATCCTCTACCACACCATATTTATTCATAGGATGTTGAGCCATTTTAAATAATTTCATGCATATCAATGTCCATAATTGTTTCAGACACTCCAGTAGCACATGCTTCATTACTGGGTGTTAATCCAGAGGTTGTTTTTTGTCAACACTCCTTCCACATTGAACAGTTATGAACTGTATAATTTATTTTCATTATTTCTCTTTACACTGACTCAATCTTTTAGAAGTGTATTGGCCTTTTAAGTTAATCAGGTTAATAGTAATCCTATAGTGTTGTTTAAAGGTAGTATACACTGCTTGTTAGCATTCCATGGTATAGTGGAACATATAACAACCACTTTTCTCTGGTTTTTTATGTCTTTTCACATAAGTTACTCGAGGAAAAGAACTCGGTGACTAACAGCACTATTGACATTGCAGAATTGTTTCTGTATAGGGTCACAATTAGATGCACCTATGATGCTCACTTGACAGGAAAAATGGAATTGAAACACTTCAAGAGTTCCAACCAAGAACCTGTAAAATAATTTCAGTTTATTCTCTCCCATGACTTAGTAATGCAGAATTTCACTGCTATTCAGAGCAGAGACAGCATTTCTCATTTTGGTTATGCTATCCTGTCTAATTAAGAGAGGAATAACTAACTCCTAGATTCCTTCTCTTCAGCATTCCTTCCTGTAGCTCTTGTTTTTTTGATCAAATGGCAAAGAATCTTGCACTTATTACCACATGTAGTACCACATCACTAACATCTGTTTGACAGAAGGCAACAGCATGTTTTACATCTGTGTGCTTAAAGCCTCAGTACACCAGAGCTTTAACACAACCACAAAATAGACATAATATTACATACTATGTGTACATGTATTCCACATACTGGGTAATCTCAACTACAGCACACACAGTACTGTGTTTCTGAGTGTCGTATTTATACATACTGCATACATGTAGGATCAATTTTGAGTTTGTCCAGTTTCATGCTCAGTAATTATCAACTTATAACTCACGAATTTAATCTCAATAAATTCTAGTTTAGAAGTGTTAAGTTCTTCTATTTTGTGTGTGTGTTGTTCTGTAGCATTTCTATTTAAGCTTTTTCCCATGGAAATTAAAGCTTTAAAAAAAGTTGAAAAACAAAGTTTAGCAAACTGCAATAGAGACAACTCACTGAAATAAGTCTAACCCTGGTAGCAAAGATCTCCATAAGAGATAATCTGATCTGGAGAGCTTTATGGAGACACAATTCTTTGAGTATCCTAATAGGCTTATGTTGCATATCTTATCTCTTCACTACGCAGCTGTCCTCAGCATAGATATCCTTATGTCACAATGATCAGAGTCTGTAAAGAAAATAACAAAAGCCAGATGGCAATGGTTTCACAAAAGATTACAGAACAGTTACTGTCAGTAAACTAACATCTGCATGAAAAAGAGATCATTCTCCCTCCTTCTACTATTCTTAGGCCTTTAGTTTGATTGCTTTTTCCTGGTGTTTGTTCAGAATGTAGTGACAAACCTGGTACCACTTAAGTGTCCAGGCAAACTTCAGACAGATTGAATTGGTGCAGTAACATACAAAATGAATCAGAAATCTGTTCTCACGCCTACAAAGAACGAGTGGATCTTCTGTCTTAATGAAGCCTTGGTATGCAGTCACAGGGAATAAGAAAAGGCAAACAGGGAACCTCTGTGTCTTACTAGTAACAAAACAAGTGATTCCGGCACAACTCATCAGTGTTCAAAAGCAATCAGTTTAGTACACTGCCAGCTCTACCTTTTCTTTTTCTTTTCATGCTGAACTGACAATTTTTAGTGCATCTGTAAAGACGCTGACAGGTGGAGCAGCAGCTGAGCAGCTGCAGGCATTTGGCTGCCTGTAGCTTGCTGCTAGTGGCCAAGAACGTCTCTTCACTCTGGTGTTCATCTCTCTGGAGAACTTAGGAACTTAGATGCACCAAGCCAAGGCTTTTCTACTGCAACTCCACCAATGGTGCTAAAGAAGACAAAAAAGGGCAGAAGAACTTAATCTATACCCCATTATTTCCAAAATACCAGTAGGCATGTCTCCCTCTTGAATTAGACAAACAGGACAGAGAAGACTCTATTACCTCTGAATGGTTTGCCAGGAAAGGAAGAATGCTGGAAATCCACCTCAACCACAGGTTTTACATTAAAATGTGAATACATCTTAGCATTAGCAACCCAGTAGATAACAGCAGTTATGCCACTTTGGAAAGACAGCTCTTTTCAAAAGTCTGGACTAAAGCTGAGGACAATGGTTTTTTGTTCTCTATTGTAACTTTATTATTCTGACACTATCTCTAGTCTACCAAAGAGATAAAATGCAAATCCCTGAAAATAAGAAACAAAAACCCAGGGCAGTCTTGGTGGAGAGCAGGTACATTTGACCTGCCCTAAATATAGTGGAAGTAGCTGGTACAAGCTACATGGATGTGGACAGCAAAAAGCAGAGGCTGCATCTTTCATCTGTGTCATCTTCAATGCGTTTTGTGTTACCATATTCCTAAAATATTATTACAGTCCTCCAGGACAGTTATCCATTCAGTCATCTGTGACATAGATGTCTGTTCATTTCACTTGCAAATCTGCAATACTGACAGAAATAACTGTCACAATATTTAGTTCTAAAGTGAAATGAAACAATGTCAATACAAGAGCTGTGCTAAAATATAGCACAATATATGTTTTAATGTGTCCCCAAATATAAAAAAAATCTATTCCAATCAGGGGAACCTGCATAGGGCTGGCAATCAGGAGGTTCTCATCTTCTTTCCCATTTCTGACATTCTTTATACTTCATTGGAAGGAAGACTCCAAGTACGAAAAAGCTTCACTGCTTCAGTTTTTCCTTACTACATGCTAGTGACCTGCTTAACTTCCCTAAATCTACCATGTAAGAAGCCAGCTTTATGTATAGTTACTGCAGTTTGTAACCATTCTGAGGAGCCACAGAAAACAGATATTTGACATGGGGAGCAAAAACTGAAAACGTTCACTGGAGTGGGAAGGGAGTGTCCTGAAACATTAATACTGAGGCTAATAAACGTTAAAGTTTCACTTGGAACTCGTTGGAATGGTTGTCATGCATTGGAACAGGCTGCCCAGGGAAGAGGCTGTCACCATCCCTAGAGGTATTAAAAAAACACGCAGATGTGGCACTTAGGAAGTTGGTTTAGTGGTGTATTTGGCAGTGCTGAGTTAATGGATATGATGATCTTAAAGGTCTTTTCCAACCTAAATGATCCATCTCACGTCCACGAGCCAGCTTCTGCTGGATCTACAGGATATAGCTTAGCCAAGTGCTGCAAAACATCTAGTTATCCAATAAAAACAGAAATTATAAATTTAATTCAGTTCAGGTATGTGCTTTTGTCCATTTTCACTGTCTCTGCCTTATTTCCCACATCAGTTTATATTTGCCACATTCACACACTTAGGTGACCTTCAGAAGGTGCTCACCTCTGCATCTTCCTATCTAAACCTCTGCTAACCTTGATGCCAAACAAAACAAAGACAGACAGTTAAGTCTGTCTTCGCTTTGCCCATCTCCCAGGAAAGGGTGTGAGTTTGCCAATTTCTGTCAAATCTGAAGGTTGAACTGTAAGAGTAGCCAGAGCAATAAATTACTACAAGGTTTATGAAACTCTGTAGCTGAAGAGAGAGAACAAAACTCACATGCAGCAAAGGGAAAAAAAACTCAGTCTCTATTTCCTATGCCTGTTAGCCAGCTACTGGCAATAATTTTCCAAAGGAACCCCTCCAAATGGCACATGGGCAACTTTGGCAGAGCAGAGTAAGGACAAGGGTGCTCCCAAAGAAGCAGTGATGGGTGTCTCCACAGCCAACTTCCTGGGGAAACCTGTCCCTTCTGGCTATCACATGGCATACACACCACCCCCCGCCTCTCACCCCCTTACCCTGGAAGTCCCTATCCTCTTCCAGTTACATGGTCTACTTATTCCCCCCTCTTTCTACCTTTGGGGATCTTCATTTTGTAAAATCTCATACTCCACATAATCACAGAGTGTCCTATCATTGGCCAGAAGAACCAGCTGCCCCTTCCCACTTACCCAGGAGTATGCCAGCATGGGAAGTCCCTTCCCACACAGAGACACTGTTTCATTTCAGATGCCAATTCATGGTTGTGAGTCACTGCTTGTAAACTGTGATATCTATTGTAATTTCATGTGATTGGCTCACAGTTCTCACGTCTCCCTCATGGCCAGGAGAGAAGCAGGTCCAGGGGCATTTTCTCCCATGTGTTCACATTCACTCTCCCTTTCTATCAATGTCAATGATTGTGATGATTTTTCTACAGGCCTAGGAAATTCCTGGGTGTCTGTCTTCTAATACATTGTAGACACTTTGGTACTGCTCACAATAAAATGACAGCTGTCTTTTATGATTTATAAGCTTTCCTCTGAAAAGTCTCTCAAGCTTCTGGTGCAGGTCCTCAGTATTTCAGCCTTATATTATAACAAACTTCCCACTTTCCAGTTTCAGAATAGCAAAAGAAGATAACAGTTCCCTTCTTTCTATGCAGTTGTTTTGTCTATAAATGCTAATCCTGTGTTCATATTCTGTTTTTATTTTACCTGATACCAGTAAGCCTTATGATGGGCCTTCCCAATTTATCAACTTCCATTAACCACATTATAGCCTTTTTTACGGAAGACAAAATTTGAAAAAAGTTTGTCATTGATAGATCAGACTGAAAGAAGTCTGATGAGTAAAAAAAGAAAAAGTATTTCTTTAATTTTTAAATACTATTCTAAGTATTCTGTCTCTGATTTTTAATAATACTCCCTCACTGCTACATATTTGTCAATGCCTGCCTTACTGGCTAATCAGAACTTCATTGGTTTCAATAGAGATGTCACTTGAACTCAGATAAAGATGTTAACCCAAGGTGTTAATATGCAGCATTTCTAGTTAGGAGTGGCAGCTGGCTCTCTCCTCAGATTAGCAGCATAGTAATCACCAGCAGATAGTAAATACAAATTTTAGCATATAGGTTCTTTTAATGAGAAATTCAGGTTGTTGAAGGGAAAACTGCTTTATAAGAATCAGGCAGACATTTTAAATTAATTCATATAAATAAGAAGAAACTTTCTGCACATGGTTCTACCAAAGAGCATTTCATACCATATTAAACATTGAAACATAACTTTGAAACACAAGGTTTGTATCTTTTGTCTTACATGCTGTTAGTACTAGAGAAAAAATATTTCATAATTGGATAAGGATAAACTATTTAAACATTTAAATATTTAAATATTTAAAATATTTAAACATCAGACAAGATAATTTGGAAAGTTTTTCAGAACCATTAGTAGAGTCATAAAAATCTACTGGTAAGAATGTAAGCCTTGAAAGATGGTTAAATTAAATCACTAAAAAATAATCAAGCAGCCTCCCCATGCCTTTGTATTTGTTAGGATTGTTGCCTTGCACAGCAGTCCTGAAATGTCATCCAGTTCCAGAAACTATAGTCCACACGAAAGTAAAATAAATATACAGTTAAAATCTGTTCCACAATCTTCTGAAAGTCCCTAGTACATCTCTTGTACCCTTACAACCTACAAGAAAGCTTAATTAAAGAGATATTTGTTAGACAAAAAGGAAAATCCGGTTTTCAGAATTATTGTATCTTAATAGAATCTTATGAATTAGATATTCGGGTAAAGGAAAACATCGTTCCTAGGCAGGCACACCTGTGTGACAGAATGAATGTAAAGCTTCTTATTTCCATCATGTTTTGGTCACAGTTTTCCTGTCTGCCAAACATGATTTCCTTGCTCACTGAGGAAGAAATTAGTATTTCATGACTTGTTTTAGAAAACAAAGTACTGAGGGGAAAAGCACTTGAAAAGCAACTGAGATCTCACATAGGAAGTTTGAAGTGTTGAATAGTTTGAAAGTTTATGCATTTATATTTCTTCTGAAGTCAATGGTATGAAAAGTAAAGAACAATTTGTACATGCTTGTCATGTGAAAAGGGGTGATTAACTCAAACCCTTAGTGTTGATTAGTCTGTCAGCACCCCAGAAAAGACAAGATCCTTGATCAGTCTGTCAGTGTCACATTATGGGGACCCTTCACCAAGTAGTTCACTAGGTCAGAGGGCGGTTCAACTGACTTGTTCAGGTCACACACCAAACAGAGAAACCTCCTCTTGGGTCTTCACACCTTTACCCACAGCCAGCAACTGTCAGTGCCCTCGAAGGACTCACATTAACAGTTTACAGAATAACAGTTTTTATTAATAAAATTGTGACAGGTTAAGGTTTGAGAATTTCCTGTGATAGTATCTGACTGCAAAAATATATTTAAAGCAATATATTAATTCAAAGCAATATACTAACAAGCTCTAATCCCCAGTAAAAACTAGCCTGAGATAATAATTCAGCACGTAAAGAACACAGTTCTTACCCAGTAGGCATCCCTATGGGGAAGGAGACAGGTTCAGCCCATTGACTGACCCAAAAAGTTATGATGGAGTCTTCCTGCTCACATCTCTCCATTTTTAACTGATTTTTATACTATTTCTTTATGTTTAGGTGGAGCTTGAGTGATTTTAGTCATTCATCTTACTCAACGAGTGGTGGTTGTACCTTGGGGCTGAGTATCTCAGAACAGTACCTGAGATAACCTCGGGATGGGGATACGCGTCAGTCCAAGGTTTTCAGCACAGTTGCTGATTCAAAAGCAGGACACCTTCCTTTATTGAAGGTGAAAACCTCATTTCCTTTATTGAAAACCTCCCTTGGTTTTCAGCTGTTGTGGGGCTTATCAGCTAGAAAGTACCACCAAGTTCCCTCCTCTGTAAGGGTTTCAAAAGAACCAGGTTGCAGTGTCTCCACTCCGCTCCACCCTCCATTTAGTTTCCCTTAAATTGTATTGTGTTGTGTGGCAGGCTGGATATGCTGACCACGTTCCATCCAGGGAGTAGCAACTGTATCTTCCCCTATAATTTCCATACTGTTATATTTTTACCCTCAGTCATCTTCCCACAGTGCTGGAGAATCATGTGTTCTAATAACTATTTTCATCAGAATAGTGAAGTTATAATTATGTTAAGGTTTTATCATCAGTCTTCCAGGCCAAAATCACCTCAAATAAATCTTATAAAATGATAAAAATATTCACTGGTAATGTTTAGAGACATAAACAGTGACATTTTTATGTGATCATTAAAATGTGAAGAAACAATGAAAAATAATCCTATTATTTAAGCAAACAGTTTCATTAGTTCTAGATATATGAAAAAATCAATACTTACAAGAACTCAATGTTTTATTCAACTCTAGTCTTGTCTCTTTAAAAGTGCTTTTTTGCTGCCTTGTGTAAGTTGCAAGCATCCAGGTCTGAAAGGCAGGTTGCCACTTGGTTTCTGTTCAGCCCATTTTTGTTTGATTTTTAGCAGTTTCTAACAGAGGATTTATATCCCCAAAGCTTCTCACCTTCCAGGAGCATAGTTAACTTTTAACAGAAGTAGTGGCATAGACGTGTTTACTAACCAGGAGCTAGTACACACACATAAGAAAGGAAACACTGAACTAGCAATTTACGTCATACACGAAGAGAGTATGAGGGGAGTTGGTTGCCTGTCAGGCTTCTCCAACTTTTTCCCTTTTTTTCCCTCAAACACTACTGTCTCTTCTGTGTATGTTCTCCTACCTTTGATTGCCTTAGTCCCAGACAGGAAGGTGAATAGACATGGCACATCTCAGTCACTTAGCTGCAGGTTTTGAAACTGTCTAGAAGTTAATTTTTTTTAATTATAAGGAAATACACATAGTACCAATCTACACCCTGTAATGGTCCTACAAGTAAAACAACCCACATTCGTGCAGAAAGGGAGTGCACTCCACCATCATCACCCACCACCTCTGTGTGAAACCTCAAAATACCAGTTTCTGATTCACTAGCCCATTGGTCGGGTTTTTTTGCTTCACATGGGAATTTCAGGAATCACTTTGCATCACTTTTTTCCTTATTGTTCCCACATACGTGTTTTTCTGAAGCTGAGATTTTCTGTTTTCTCAAGCAGTGTTGCTTGTGTCTTTCACCAAGGTGCAAAGCCCTAAAGCCCACTGCAGTGCATGGTCATCCTAGCACTGGTCTGAGGCTGAATGCAGGACCAGTTGGACCAGTCTCCTGCACAACTCTGCTTTGCATGTGACATTGGTGGTCCTTGCTGGACTTCTTGGATGGGTCCATAGCCTTTGGGCATGTGCCAAAGTGTTTTTGGCCCTCCACTCTTCTGGTGCCAGCCCCAGCCCCACTCACGAACTTCCCCCCACTCCATGTCAGAGCTTGTTCATCTGCCTTGTAAAATGAGAGGTGTCAAACTTGCCTTAGACCTTATATCTATTTTCTTTCCATTCACATCAAAACTTTACCTATCAATCGTATTAGCTATTGTTAAAGGAAGTTTTGCACATTATATACCTACATTTTCAGGTACATATATTTTAATGTTATGTACCTTCATGTGTATGTATAATTATACGCCATATATACACGCACATATGAAGTGCATGTATAAATAACATCTGTATTTATGCATATATCTATACTCTATTATATGTAAACTTCTATAGAGAAATAAAAATTTAGTCATAAATGTAGATTTTTCTCTGTTTAGGTATTTTGTGTTCCAAATAGGCAGCTGATGACAGGGTCATGACCTTGTCAGAAATGGCAGCTCCTTGCCAGAAAACAGCTGAAAAAACATTGCAACCCAGTGTATGTAGTGAAAGCAGAACTGCTGATGATGCAGCATCATTCCAGTGTAGACAGAAAAGGAAGTTTTGTCCTGACAGCAAATCACAGGACTACCTGAGAATACTTAGGGTATCATACTGTCACAAAAAGCCATCAGCCAATCACAAAGCAGTACGAAAACATACGGGTTGCAACACCTTACGAAATGGCAGCTCTCTGCCATAAAATGGCAGCTGAACAAAACAGCGGCCCCTGTGCATGCAGTGGGAAGGAGCCTGTTGTGAGGTACTTCTGGGTAAACAGGGTGGAACAGCTGGTCCTACCAGCCACTCACTGGTAGGCACTCACAGGGCACTGTGTGAATAAGTGGGCTATGAGATTTTACAAAATGGAGCCCCCACAGGGTTAAAAAGTGATGGAGTAAACAAAGCACATAACTGGAAGAGGGGAGGCACTTCTGTTGGAGGAGATCATGTGATGGCCAGTTGGGTCAGGGCTTCCAGGGGACATTTTTGGCAAGGGCATGTGCGTCTCTCACTTCTTCTAGACTGTCCATACACTATTTAGGTCACACAGGACAATTAATTCTTATTTCTCAGTTCTCAGACCAAAAATAAGGTAGACCTGGGTGGGATACCTTAGGAATAGGAGAAGGGTAGAATTTAGGAAGAAGATCTCCAATTATCACAGAGGTAAAAATGCAGGAAAACAGAACATTTTGTTCCTTCATGCTAAAGCTATGATATAGCAAAGGATTTATTTCAGCAGAAATAAGGAACACACTTAACATTCTCTTACTACAAGACTCAAAACTATTTTGTATCAAAGCATCCATTTACCATTAACATTATCTAGTCTGATGGGACACATGTTGCAAATACCTCTTTTCACAAGCTAGAATCGATCTCCTGAAATGGATCTGTAACACCTTATTTTTTTATAACATTTCCCAGTAAATTAGGAACATCTAGTTCTGGGGTGGTTTTTTACTCTAAGAAGAAAAAAGAATTTTTTTCTGAAAAGTAG
Source organism: Manacus vitellinus (assembly GCF_001715985.3). NCBI lineage: Eukaryota > Metazoa > Chordata > Aves > Passeriformes > Pipridae > Manacus > Manacus vitellinus. Next base: position 26,353,549 of record NW_021940604.1, read on the forward strand.
AAATTTTTATTTTGCTTCCTAACCACTGAAATGGGACTACATTAACAGATTAACAGGTAATACATTAAATTCTATGTTTCAGTGTACATATAGTTAAATTCACCTCCACACAGCAAAATTTATTCCTACCTTAATCAGCCAGTATCATGGAATAAACTGAAATTTATGTGAAATCCAAGCAATAGCTAACTTCCTGTAAGTGACAGAAAAAGTTATAGTACAGTAATCACAACAGTTCCACAACATTTCATTGTATTTATTTTAGAATAAACCTATGTTAGCCTTTACTAATTTGAGTACATCTACTTGTGTAGTTCATATCTAGCTGCATTATCTAGCACCATCTGGAAAGTGAAGGAATTCTTTGTACAGTGACTTCAATATTATATATTCAAGAGTGAGATGTGGAATACAGCATATTTTGGTAAGCTGAAACCAAAATTATTGGTTATATTAAAACCAAACCTGAAAATCTCTGAAGAGGTTTTTAAATTTTATGATGTACTGAAATAGCATATCTTATGTAAGTTTAATGGTGCTGTATCAGATCATATTGGCACTGGACCAGATACTACCAACAGTTGTCTACACCAGGAAAAGGCAGCACCGATTTCTGTTTTCAAGAGCTGTATTTTCAATCATTTACTTCCTGGTTATGGCTGTGAAACTAAAAACTTGTATATATATTGTAATATACAAATACTCTATTTCAGTGTAAAATCCTATATTCACATGCTTATGAGTGAACAAAAGTGTCTTTATGTGATTTTATAACTGCTGTGTTTTCTACAGATTACCTACTTATAGGCCTCATTGTGTTTTCCTCACTTCTAAGACAGCCTGCAAAAATTATCCTTTGAAAACAATGGAAATTCCTCAGATTCACATAGCACTTCAGAAAGTTTGACTTAATGCTATGACATAGTTGAGAGTCTTTGATCAAAGAACTTCACAACCTAAGCCTGTAAAATATTCAAACCAATCTTTTGTTTCTCCAGTGCATTCATTAAATAGTCTTCTAGCACTGTTTGAAACTGAGACTTTTTTAAAGCATCCTGTTGATTAAAAAACAATTTTTTTTTTATTAAGAAATCATAGGTATTGCAAACACGAAAAGATTGCATAAGAAAATTGTAATATTATCCATATTATGAGGTTGGTCAGTAGCTAATTATTCATTTAAGTGGTCTAAACCAATGACTTACTATTACTGAATTTTCTGCAAATGTTTTAGCTGTGGATTTTCCATACCTTTGGTCAAATTGATTTAGAGTTGGGAATTTTTCTATAGAACACATTTTCCATTGTGTATATGCCCCAAAGAAAGGTACTATTTTTCCTTAATATGTTCCTGTTAAATTGCTTAAACCTGAAAATTCACAGCTAACCAAATTGTTGAAATACTTACCCAATCAGAAAAACAATCTGGAATGGAGAAAACATACAGAGTATTTTTAACATTTAAATTGTCTGTGGATAAATTTTCACCATAGGTCCAGCCCAGTATATTGAAAAACAATTATATATGTCCCAGATTAAATTAAGTTTAAGGAGCAATAATAATTAGCAGAAAACATATCTAAGACATAACATTGGAATAAAGCTTCTGGCCACTCAGAAATTAATTTCTATGGCAGCTTCCAAGATAGATATAATGAGAAATTGAGCTAAAATGCTTTAGAATTATTCTTGGGTGGCATATAGAAATGATTGCATGACAAAATTGGAAATACAGGAAACAGAAAATTAAGCTGGTTAGTTAAGTAATTATGTATATGCATTGGTTCAGCCTGACTAGGGTCACCCATAACCTTTATCAAAACATGTAGTAATAGGATATACCAATTTTGTTCTTTTTTGTTTTTCTTTCAGTGGCACAAACATGCTTATGGATTTTTGGTTTTATTATCAGTCCTATGTTTGGTAAATATTGTTGGAGCAGATTATATGGCCTTGTTAGGATAGCATCATGTAAAACAGATGATTTTTTATGATACTGCGTAATTGATTACTTCAACAACATCCTAGACTCAACCATCCAAACAGACATCCCTTCCAGTCTTCTGTTCCACTGTTCTCAGCATGGCCTGCATTAAGACTTCAGACATTATTCTGTCTGTTGAACGAGTTTTGTTGGAGAAAGGATTGAGAATGTTGAGGAGAAGAGACAGAATATAACATTATGCCATTACCAACTTCACAGGGTACCCATATCTGTAGTGCTGTGTGGAAACACCTCATAGCCAAATAGATTTAGTAGATCTGCAAAAGTTTCAAGGGAGCAAAGATGATCCAAAGCGTAAAAAGTCTCCCATAAAGGCTCATGATGTAAGTACTCAGCCTCCACAAAAGAGAAGGATTTTAATCAATTATTCACTCTTTCTTCCCATTTAAGAACTAGGGGGTAACAAATGATTCTATCAGACAGTAGGCTAAAACCATTCTAAAAGCAATGTTTCTTCACTCAATGCATAGTTATATAGTTTATGTCACGGTTAAATCCCGGAAGGCAGCTAAGCACCACACAGCTGCTCACTCACTCCCCCAAAGTGGGATGGGGAAGAGAATCAGAAGGATAAATGTGAGAAAACTTGTGTGTTGACATAAATAAAATAAAAGGTGTGTGCGCAAGCCAAGAAAAATGAAGAATTCCTCCATCATTTCCCATGGGAAGGCAGATAGATGTTCAGCCATTTCCAGCCTTCCATCACATGAAACAGTTACTTGGGAAGACAAATTCCATAACGCCAAATGTGCCCCCTTCTTCCTCCTTCCCCCGGCAGTGTGTATTGCTAAGCACACCATTATATGGTATGGGATATCCCTTTAGTCAGCTGGGGTCAGCTGTCATGGCTATGTCCCCTCCCAACCTCTTGCCCACCCCTACTCTACTCACTGATGAGGCAGCATGAGAAACAGAAAAGCCCTTGACACTGATCAACACTGTTCTGGCAACAAATCCAAAAGAGAGCATCATATGATTTGATATGAAGAAAATTAACTCTATCTTAGCCAAAAACAGTGCAGTAAAGTATGCAGAATCTATATCACAGTATGTTGTAAATGATAGTGTCAGAGGAGTCACACCTGGGCTTGACAGGTTCATGAAGGAGCCACCAGTGGCTTTAAATACCTACTAACTGTTCCTAGTTTCTTTCTTCTCCCCTTGATGAGGACAGCCACTGTTGACCACTACTGGAGACAGAACAGGTGAGCCTGACTGGCTTTTAACCTGAACACAAAGTGATTACTATTTTTAGCAGACCTGCACAAAACATTTACAAGCAAATCAGCCTTATACATTGACATAATATAATAATTATCTCTGCTTAGTTCTTTATTCCTAATAAATCCTAGCACAAATGACATCTCAATTACCACACTTCATTACAACTCCTAGATAATTCTTCTCATTTTCCCCAACTGAGTTTAAAAAATGGCTTAAAGCACTCCTCATAAAGAAGTAAATTTTTTTTCACAGTAGGATGGCTCAAGGGACAGTTTGAGATCCAGTTAAAAAAGGAAGTAGTTACCAATAACAAATGCTTTAATTAAGTAAGATCTGTTTCTTTTGCTTCCTGGCGCTATTGTTATGTTCTTCAATATTATAAACTTTTATTAGAACAAGCACGCCTCCCTAATCCTTGCAGATAAAACAAGGTCAGAACATGGGCAGTTGTAACATCTGCATGAGTTAGCACTCAGGGCTCTGGGATGTGTGAATTGCTTAATGGGTTGTTAACTCAGATGTACATTGATAATAACTGAAAGATCAACTTGTCAACATTACTTATTTGGCCACTGATCAAAGTACTATAAGAGGATGAGGGAGATAATATGAAGGTCAGAATAATTTTCGGGGGGGATTTCTCTTTGGCACATGAATATTGTTACTCCTTAATAGGTTACTGAGGGAAAAAAAAACAATTAAGAAACTTAGGGTGAACCAATAAGTGGAACACCATTCCAAGTAGGGAACCACTCTGAGCCCATGCTGCATTTATAACACACTAGTGAGCCCATAGAGTCAAAATGCACAAGATAAAATCTTGTTCAGGGCTCTGAACAGGTTCTCATTTTGGTGTCTCATATGTGTGAAACCTAATTTACAATTCCTAGAGTTTCTTTGAGTTCAAGACCTACTATCCTAGTAACATTCACTAGAGAAATCCCTATGGCCTAGTTATGCAAGGTACTCTGCAGTAGAATAAAACAATGGCTGCCTGGGAGAGTTTCATCTAATATTTAATATTATTTTGAAGGCAGGCATAGAGCAAAGAAGAAAGAAATTTTCATTCAGTTTCAGTAGTCCAATGAAACTTAAATGTTACCAGCTGAATGTTTTTGTTCCATTATGTAGGTTCCTGTTTTCATGATTTTTTTTCATTCTTTTAGTCAGAATTTTGTTCTGAAAAGATCTTATTGAAAAGAAAATAAAAGAGGGCAGACTGTGAGGTGCTAACCTTGGGACAAAATTATCCACAAGAATCTATGAACTGAATGTGACAATGGCTGAAACAGGCACAACATTTGCATAAAATAGTTCTGTCTCCCACAAGATTTTCATATCATTTTATTAACAGAACATCACTGTTGTTACAGTGAAAAAGACCAAAAGTGCACAAGCTTTGCAATAAATGGAGCACGCAAGTAAGCCCTCTTACACTCTCTGTAATAAAGGAAAAAACTAAATCCACTGTATTACCAAGCACAAAACTTGCCCCCCTAAAAAGTATGTTCTACTTCAGTGTATCAGTGGGTTCTGTCAGTTACCTTTAAGGAAAGGAGAAAAAAAAGGCACACGCCAATGACAGCAGCTTTCTATAAATGAGGTGTTGTATCTGTATAGGAGGTGTCATATTTATTCAGTTACTCTAACTGGAAAACCATCTTAATTCTCTTCTATTAGTGGTTTGGCTACTCTTAGATGGTTTTACCAGAAGATACTGCAATTCTGCTCAAGTATAGTATATCGAATCTATTTTTTGGCAAAAGAAAAATTATATATTCAACGTGTCAACAATGATTCGTGGGACTATAACTAGAGGTTCTAGGAAGACTCAGGGTATGTGGTATTAAGTTGTATCTGTCACCTTGAACCCCTTCAGCACTAGGCATGTTAAAACAAAGCTCCTGTCCTGCCACATTGTGGGTTCAGATATATCTGAACAAATAAATCACTGAAATACAGAAGAGCATCTTCTGTATTGAAGATGCATATGAAACCATATGAAACATGGTTTTCATCTACTGACATTTATTAAGCAAAAAACTGGCAGCAAAAATACATGAAGCTGATGCTAGTCATTGGGAAAATGCAACTATTTACAATGTCAAAACAGAAAATACAGGGTGATCTGGAATCTCATTACCTATTATTACTTAAAGAAAATGATTCAACATTCCCCTCTAATGGGAAACAATATTTTTAAAAATTAGAATCACAAGTTATGGTTTCATCATCAAAAGTTTTCCTTTAAAGTAAAAGTAAATTATTGAAAAACGGAAAACAAATCCTCTAAAATTCAGAAGACCTCCAGATTATTCCTGCTGAAAAGGATTTTTCCAGGAGAAAAAAAAAACAACATGTCAATCGAAACCTGTTGGCTACCCACTCTTCCATTAGCCCATAGTACTGTCCTGTGGATGCCACCACTGGACTAAAAATGAAGATGCTCAGGGTGCTCTTCCAGCATTTTAGTTCAGAACATTAGTATCTTTTATTGCCAATTTCTGATCATGCCTGCTCACATTCACATTGTGGACCCACCTTGGAGCACACAAATTTTGTTCCTTTCAGGTGAAGCTTAACTGGAAGCTGAGCCCCAAATGACATATACAGTGCATTCACATCAGGAACTGGTATTTCAGCACAGCACAAAATAACTGTGAAGTAATACAACAGCCTGCAGATGAATATGATGTGGACATTGGGTCCTTATCTTCATCTGTTTTTTTTTCTGATCTACTCCAGTTACACTATTTGCTCATGTGGATGTACTCTCAGTTGACCAAAATGGAGGTACGCAGACTTAGCTATTTCTTTTCTTATAAGCTTGCGTGGTCCTAAAACAATGTCACAATAAATTATACAATAATAAAATCACAAGTGCAACCTCGTACATGTACACTTAAATAGTTTGTAAGGATTGCCAATACACTGCAAATTTAATATTAAGAACATTAGTAGCACTATAGGATAGAAAGCCTATCTCCTATTGTCCTCACTTTTGCAAGTACTGCTAATGATACTACTGGAATGACCCATTTAATATAGTCATCTCCTTACAAAGTTGGAATAGTAGCATTTTTCACACCTTAGACTTGCTAAAGTATTTTACAGACTAAGTTACAAAGTTAGAAGAACAAATTGGTTTGCTTTCATACAAACAAATCATGGGGAACATTCTTGTATACAGATGCCATTTCAATATACATGCTCCTGGAGGACATTATCATTCTTCAGTGTTATCACCCTGCCTCAGTTTCCTTGCAGGGTTCACCAGAGGTAGGAATTATGCCTCCACTTAAGTGTTACAGTCTTCTTCAGATGAACAGTGTACACTTGGTCCAAACTGAAGTCCCTGCTCAAGACTTTGGCCCAACAGAGATTTTAACCCGCTCAGTAACAGAGAAGCCAACTGCTATAGCCCACAGGTCCTCTACTCTTAAAGAGAATGAAAAGCAATTACCTAGGTCATATCTAATTCATCTTAGCAAGTAGGCCAGACTTCCCACATGCAAAGTGCTTCCATTCAAAGACGGGTTATGCAACTTTTGGTAACCAGGATTCCTTTCTTTTAAGCCTACTACCCAGCCCAAATGCAGCTAATTTTATCTAGCTGAGTTCTACAATTTTAACTCCTTAGAAATGATTAAAGGTTTGAAAAATGCCACAGTGTGTAGCAAAAAAGACATAAGAGTGAAAGGATAATGGACTTCCAGATTACTGAGTTCTTCTAAATAATACTTTGAAATCATAAGCAGTAAGGAGTTTGAGGACTATGAATAATATCTTCCCTCAAAACCAGTGTTTTACTTAATACAAATCCTTAAAATAGATGCCAGGGATTTCATTTACTATGGATTCAGAAGTAAGAGTGCCACCTAGTGAGTCACCATTACCACAATCTTGTTGAATTTATGGGAAATCCCCTACCTGTAACTTTGAAGTGGAGAGACAGGGTTTGGGAGACATCTTATTTTTCTTTATGCTATAGTATATAGCACAAACAGAAGTTAAAAGCTCGATGCAGAAGTCACTGTGGGGAGATTCTACAGGCTGTGTTATTCAGGAGGGCAGATCAGGTAATTGGTAACCATCATGGTCCTTAAAATCTATTAAGGTAATTCACTCCAGCTGGCAAGCTGACAGGCTGGAGAAAAAGGATATTCAGCAATGATGTTAATATAGATTCTGTTTCTCTTATATATGTGCTACTATTACTTCATCTTGTGAAATTCAAGTAGTCCTTCAGGGCAGTCTCTGCCTTTCTCCATAAAAACACCTAACCCAGCTGGTAAATCATTCACTCAGAGCACAGATGGGAACGGTGCAGATGCTCTCTGGTCTAACTTAAATAATAAAATTCCTGTTCGATCTCATCAATGTGCAACACATAAAACAATTTGAATTACTGCTCATTATTCATCAGACATCTACAATCAGTAAAGCAGAATACTTCAAAGTCTGACTAATATTTTTAAAGAAGAAATTTATACTGAGACAACAGCAGTGTATACTCTGTTCCTAAGGGACGATATAATCCTTGATTTGTCTGTTCCATCACCTAGTACATACTTTTGTAATTTTTTTTATATTTCTACATACTAATTACTAGTCTCCACATTAACTATCCTGGTGATGTCTCAAGGCTTTTCAGCCACTCAGCAAAATCTTATAATGACAGATTAAGTGACATGGGGCTAAAGAGAAGAAATGAAGGAAAGTAGGAAAGGGGCAGCCAAGGACACCTTGCATGATTCCCTTTCCTCCCCTGCTCCACTGACTTCATCTCCCTGGCCATTCCCTTCCTCATGCAGCCACTTCCCCATATTGATTTACATAGACCACATATTCACCTTACTAAGCTTCCAAGATGCCCCACAGAGCCATGCCAAAGGCTGCGGAATACACTGGAAGGAATTTCTTTACCTTTATGAAGGTGGAACCCCAAGTAACTGCTTAGGGAGGAGCAGTCTCTTCCCACAGTTTTCAACCCCACCCTTAACAGGGGGTGCAGCTGTGAAGGTAGTAGATGTGAATGGACCAGCTCTCCCAATCCACCTATGAAGGACAAGCAGTCCACTACTCTCTGCATATTGCTACTCTAGTCAGGAGGCAAATTTCCTTAAGTCTCCTGTGAGCTTTGAATTCCTATAATTACATATGTTTTTCAAACCTGTTCTAGTAAGCCTATATCACGCTCATTTTTCTCCTAGAAATAGTTGCATTTACTATGTGCTTATGTGCATTTGTGCCTCTGTCATCCATTTGGATTTATTCCCAGAGCTGCTTTTCATTTGACAGCCATTGTTTTCTGTAATTTTTATACCTTGTACCCATGTTTATGGGAGTGCTATTTTGCTCTGTTGTATGCCCAGAAGGGTCATTTACAAAAGAAGAAAAATATCATTATCTTTGTTTAACAGCTAGTGAGACTCAGATAGAGAGGTTAAGTGACTTACCAAGCAGAAGTTATTGGCAAAGATGAAAATAAGTCTGTTATCTTCCCTCTTTGAACATACTACCTTCTAGAATGAAGAAAACCTACTGCTGATTGCAAAGGAAAAGATAAAATGATAAATATTGCTGGCTCCAATTCTATTACACTATTAAGTAAATCTTCACTTGTCAGGTAAAGCCACTGTCATTAGTTTCAGCTCAGTGCACATAGCCTGTAGGAACAAAGATACTACACTGAACATCCATTTAAAAAGCAATTCCATAACTTTGAAATGCCACTGGTTTGCCATCACTGATTTTGTAATTATTTCAGATCATTTCATAATATTTAGGAAAAACTGTCTAAAAGTAATTGTATCACATACAAGTTCATTTGTGAAAAAGAGCTACCTGACACTGAAGCTGTTTTTTTCTTTAATGGCTATTTTATATGTAATTTTTAAAGTGTAGTGGTCAGACAGATATTCAACATAAACTCAGAAGTTAAACAATAAAAAAAAGGTACAGTAAAGGCTACAAATCTCAAAGCAATTCAAGCAGAGAATGATAAATAACAGACCTGGTGGTTACATTAGCTGCTTGTGCTGTATGCAAGTAATACTAATACAAGTGTAGACTTTTAAATATGTTCACAGAGTAAAAAGCTCCCTAAACAAATTGATCAGATAAAAAAGCCACTCCTGGAATCCAATGAATCAGGCAACTTGTGAACCTGATGACTTTTTTTGGTCATTAGTAGCAGATGTCGCAGAAAGGACATTTGGGCATTGGGAAGAGGACCCAGTAACCACAGATGTCCTTTGCAGCTCTTGCGGGCTTTGTCTTTTTTTTCCCCAGCATTCTAAATGTAAAAACTTAAGCTGTCCAACTTCTTTTGTCCAAATTCAAGTGGTCTCATGCTGGAAAGGATGCCCAGAAGTAGTCAGGAGACTGTAAACTGTCATATTACTGAAATGTTAGTCTGCAAAGAGGTAAACAAAGAGTTATTCCCACATTTTTTTCTAAAGTTATTGGTTAGAAGCCTGTTTGTTTCCCCCTTCCTCTCCTAGACTTAATGTTTTCTGTATTTTGAACTTCAAAGCTGTGGTAAATCCACTGAAGGTGCCCTAGGAAAATCACCTTTAAGGTGAAATGGAGAGGAGCATGCCCTGGGTGGGATATATTACCACAAATAATTGGTGTGTTTTCCTGATCTCTCAGAAACACAGATCTAGACAAGAGAAGAGAGATGAAATCAAGGAACATTAGAGGTTCACTACTGTAAGATAATGAAGGAAGTCTTGGTGAAGAATATAGACAGAATCAAGACAAAAATTACAGTGGTATTTATTGTAGTAAGCTTTGTTGTAAATTAAGCTTTTATGCTCAGTATTGATCTTGTACTGAAGAAATTGATACTTTTAGGGAAAAAAGAAGTAAACTATTACTGACATGTAGAAAAATTGATTAAAAATTAAGGTTTGTTTTTGTTATTGTAGTGGTGTTATATATTCCAATCAATGATTTCTTAAGGTTAGACCCCTATACAAAATAAGATAATCTCACTTAGTTGTTCCTAAAGGTAGTTAAATGAGGGAAACATTACTGTAAGTATTCAAATTCTGCTCAGCTAATTAGGAGTGATAAAAATCAAAACTTTCCTTCTAAGGTCGTAATCATAGCTTGATACACTTCCAAATGGATAATACAAGAAAAAAAAAACATTGTTCCATGATAAACATGTATGAGCCTCATTATGCAGTTTCTTACCTCTATAAAAAAGGATGTGTTTACTACTTCCCAATAGGTTATTAGTTTTACTTAGTAAGATCAACATCCAAGAAAGCTGATTTTTGGAAGAATACTGAGTAACTGACAAAAAGAGTTTCACCTGCAATGTTCACATGATACTTAATAAGCCTGGCAAATGCAGGGTCAAGCTGAACGTAAGGCAAAAATGAACCAAATTTCTTGCAATATGAAAAGTACTTGATTCAACTGAGCTGTTTCCAAAGTAGGTGTTGACCTGTGAAGTAAGTGCCTATGCCTCTATTATAGTGTATGTGGATCTAATCTGTGTAGGCATTTAAGCATCAGGAGGACCCAAGGGCAGAATAAGTTTCTTAAACGCATGTGCCCATGGTCATCAGAAATGTTCTAGCAGACCCAAAATACAACACTGGAAGATATTCATGGGACTTGGAGAACACTTGCATCTTTTGGACCAGCAACTGTAGAACATTTGTAGGCATGCTGAGTGATGCTGGAAGCATAGCTTTAGAGGCAAAGTCCTGCCCAGATTCTCGACTGTGGGATATTCCACCAGTGCTGTGTGCCTGGATCTGCAGGTAGTAGGCATGTAAGGCACCGCTCAGTCCAAAGTCCTAAGGAACTTTTATAGAAGATTCTTCACCTGACCACACAAATTGTCCTGCTCCTTGCTGACCCAGAGCCTGTCCCACAGAAAGAATCCAGTGTCCTGTTTTTTTCCTGAAGGGTAGCCAGGTACACCAGCTGTACCTTAGTGTACTGCCAGCTCTTCTTCCTGTCTGAACCCATACGAATCTGCCTGGTGAATGGACTATCTGTGTGTGGGAGAAGTTCAGAACCACAGTCAGACATTTATTTCTTCCAGTGCCTTGAGTGTATCCTACACCTTAAGCATAGTCCAAGGTCAAGACAAAGCCACACAAAGAATGTGCTATTGGGGAGGAGTGGAAAGAAAACAAAGGGAGACTCTGAAGCTGGTATTTTACCAGCTTCATGCCATGCAAGAATGATAAACTGCAGTCCTGCCAGGGCTGTCTCAGATAACACCCAGGGTGTGGGATTCATTCATTGAATGCTGTGTATCATTTCCCTGTTAAAATTGTAGTGGGTCTTAACAGAGGGAAGGGAGGGGGAAGCCATGTGCATACCCCGATAAAGATATCTAGGAAGGACAAATTTCCTCATGTGGCACATGTTCAGTTCTTGCTCAAAATTATGACATTTATGTCATAAATGGACAGCAGTCTTATAATTCTTTTGTTAGCAGTAAAAACTTTTGGAAATTATAGCAGCAGCAGAGAACAGCATGCTAACCAAAACCATAAGCATATTTGCTTGCCAGATCCTATAACAACTTCATCTTTTATATTTGATTTAAGAAAAATATTTACTGATGCTTCCTTGTTCTCTTAAAAATAACTTACCTTCCTTAAGATTCCCCTAGTCATTTATTGCTCTAAATTTTTATATTTGTAGAGGTATTTGTTATAATTTTTAGACAAAACGATTAGAATAGCTGGTGGATTGATTCTGATTTGTCAAAATCACTTGTAAAATATCCCCGTATGTAAATATTATATATCTTAAAATGTTGCGTGTGGGGATTTTTTAATATGGAAGATTATACAGTTAAAACACTACAGCATCTTGGATAAGGTAAATATACAATGAAAATTTATACCAATTTCTATCTAAAGTAAAAGAACTGCCGTAGTCCCACAGAGCCCATATTAGTCCAGGATTCATACTGATATATCTGAGAGAAGAATGCAAGGGTAGTTTCATCTTCCCATTTCTTGGCAAACCCTGTGCTCAAACAGAACAGTACACAGAACAGTACACAGAACAGTACACAGTACAACTCTGTATGTAAGTTGACAGAGAAGCAGAAAAAACATGGCACAACTATCAATATAGGAGCACCAGAAAAATATTTTCTTTTTACTGCTTGCTTCTTTCTGTATTTGAATGTTAAAAAAAAATAGATACAAGAGCTCATTGCAACCTTCTGCAACATGAAAGAAACACACCCTGAATTAAATGACAGACTTCGATAGATACAGTGAAAGATAAAAATACTTAAGAGCTGAAGAGGGTCCAGCAAAGGGCCAAGATAATGATGAAGGGACCAGAGCATCTCTCATGCAAAGAAAGGCTAAGAGCTGGGATTGCTCAGCCTAGAGCAAAGAGGGCTTAGGGGGAGTCCTATAAATACCCAAAGGAAAGGTGCAAAGAACACAGAGTCAGGCTCCAAAATTGGTGCCTGCTGACAGGACAAGAGGTAATGAGCACCAAGCGAAACACAGGAGGTCCCCTCTGAACATCAGCAAACACTTTTTTAATGTGAGGGGGACCAAGCAACCAAGCACTGGCACAGTTTGTCCAGAGAGGTGGAGTCTCCCTCCTCGGAGATACTCAAAAGCCATCTTGACATGATCCTGGGCAACAGGTTCTAGGTGACTCTGCTTGATGAAGGGTGTTGGACCAGATGACCTCCACATTCCATGATTTTGTGAACATTTCTTGCAAGAAAATTTTTTCATCTTGTACCATCTAAATTTTAAGGTAAGCTGTAGGAAAACAGTCTAAACTAAACATAAACTATATTACACTTTCAATTTATGTAATTAATTTCTTCGGTCTAAAAGGCTAAAGTTAATCAATATTTTTTCTTGTGGGACATTTGCATTCAGATGCAACCTCTCAGGTGTGAAAACATGTTTCCTTCCTACAGGTTTAATACCACAATCATACATTGATTAATCAGTATGCACTGAACGAAGCAATGCTAAGACCAGTAAAGATGCATTTCTTTCAGTATACATCATCTGTCTTGGATATTAAGGATCTATTAATGCAATCCACCTTACTGTAGACTTTTCTCTAAACATACTCTAAATACACTGTGTTCCTAGAGAAATCATATATTTTTATCCTCTATTTTGTTCATGACTTCTTTCACAAAAAGTTAACTATGTAAACCAGGCCAACAAAATTTCTTCCCACGAGATAAAACTTTGTAGATAATGAGCAAATGACAAAGCCCTTTAACTTGTATACAATTAAACCGACTAGAAAAACGTATATCCAAATCTACAACTATATTTGTTTCTATCTTAGTGTTCTAGAGGTGTAAATTGTGGAGATACATTTCATATGTGAGTACTAAATGCATAACAGAAAATTACCTTATTTTTTAACTGTGATGGAGTTTCCCATAATCTTGCATTGTATTTCCAACACACAAATTCCAGTCAACGCAAAAAAAAAAAATTAAAAAAAAGTCCTCTTTATTGAAACAGTTCTAATTTAAAGCATAAAACAACTGTTATACATATGAAAAATTTGGCATTGAACTGCTGAAGCATAGCTCTTTAGCATACAGCATGCATAGAATTAATTGGTCACAGCAAAACTAGAGGGCATTTTTATTTCGACTGGTTAGCATCTGAACAGATCTGTTTCCCCTTCACATACAGAGAAATTTAAATCGAAATTAGCAACATTTGAAAAGAAAGGGATAAATTTGGAACCTACTTCTGGAAATCCTCAACTTGCAAGGCTTTCACTAAGCAAAAAAAAAAAAAAAAAAAAAAAAAAAAGAAAAAAAAAATCCGTACAGAACAGATTTCCAGGACTTGGTTCTTTCAGGAACTTAAATTTGAGAAGAAAGTTTTGAAAGTGACAGTCCTAATACAAACATGCAACTCGTTAGTCATTACTTGTGTCAGTTGCTGTTGTCTTCTCAGTTTTACTTCACTTTGCTTGAGAATCTTCTGTTGGCCAATAGGTTTCCTGAATCACCGTGCCTAGAAACGTGATCATAATGTTTCAGGGTTTCATGTAAACCCCACTTTATTTATCCAAATAGTGTGATGGTTTAAAATTGACAGATTCCCACTCTAGTTTTATGCTTTCAAAATGGTTTTTGGAAGCAGGGCTCAGCTATGGAACAAAGAATATCAATTATTTACATGACTATCCAATTAGTCAATGACTCTCAAATCCAGTGTCTTGGCACTGCAGGGCCACTCACTCACTGGGGACAGCAACCACATTATTTCACCTGCACAAAGGAAATACTGACAGGAGCAGCTGTGACATCTACTCCCTGCATAGACAGATATACTGAAGTCAAGATCAGACAAAGTGAAATAGAATTATATATTATCTGAATGAAGTGAGTAAAAAAACCTACAAAATTAATTTCTACTTTAAAGTCATAAACTAAATGGGAATAGAAGCCTACAGAGAGAAGTATTAAGGAAGTTCTATTGTTTGAGGACATCTTTATAGTGAAGCAGTGCTAACACTTTTTTATAGATAGATGATTGCCATCACATGATTAAAATAAGACTTAAATAACATATAAATAAATAAAAAAGCTGGGCAATACATTTGTGTTACATGCTGAACAGATAATTTTATCATTCCCAGAGGAATGTCATTTTCTCTACATTCTTAATTTTTGTTGAAATAGGTACTTCTGAAAAGGAAAAATGAAAGAAGTCATAAATCATGTGAATATAATATCTTCTAATCTAAAATAAAATTCCCAATAAAAAATGACAGGTGCAATATAAATTTTGAATGAGTAAATGTCACCTGAACTGAAACAGCACCGCTTAATTCCAAAAGCAGCTTGGGGAGTGGCTTTTATACTTGTTACACCAGCTACTTGCTCTTGAACATTAGAAGTACAAACTCAGAAAAATCACCAGTGATCATCTGTTCAGAGATTTAATTTTGCATTTTCAAAGCTTCTGTGGATTGATACACAGAGTTATGAGCATCTCTGGTCTCCACATTTAGCTTGCATTTGAATTGCCTCTGGGCTGTATGCCTGCTGCAGGCGTGTGCCACACAGTTACTGAAGCACAGGCCTACACTTTAAATCAGAGCTTCCCGTCAAGGCAGCTCTGAAAGTCTTAACACTGTACTGTGTGTCAGCTCATTCCAGCACTGCAGTGCAGAAAGACAAGGAGAACAAAGTGACATAGTTGATTCTATCACTGAGGAAAATAGAGATACCTACAGGTATTAGAGACTCAACTGTATCAGCAAAAGTATCAGCAAAAGTGGCTCAAACACTTGGAAAACTTTCGAATGCCCCCAAATTGATGTTGTAGCATTTCCCATTTATTATTCTGGCAAAGCTGTAAATGAAAAATAGGTAGAGGTGGTTGATGTAGGTCAACACAGAAAGGGGAAAAATAGCATTTGCAACCCATAGATGATTACCTGCATACTAACAAAATGCTTTCCAGTAACATGGAAGAAAGTATCACTGCCTTAAATCATATGGGATGAAGCTGTTTGCTGGATCTTGTGCCCCATGTGCAACCACCCAGTCCTGCTACAAGTTGTCGGTATGAAACAATCTAAGTATGAACACTCAGAGTTTACAGAGGCTGGAAAGTAGAAGCTTAGGCTCTGATACTCCCTGTATGAGGAATGCAGTAAGCCAGTACTTATGCCATGTAATATAGGTTCAATTTTCCTACAGAGCTATTGCTCCTTTTTTGAGAGGAAAAGGGAAAACATGAACGGCTTACACATAAATTTACACATAAGAACAACATCAATGAAAAGCAGAGCATTTAGGAATTCGGCAATTTATAATTTTAGATAATAATTCTTTGGTTCTCTGTGAGTTCAAGTTTCTTGATCCCACCACACATCCTCCATGGTCTCAATGACAGACAAAAAGTATCCAGAAAAAGTTCTCCTCTACCTGGACAGAGAAGTTCTGCCAGACCTCGAACCAGTGTTACACAACCTAATGTGTCAGTGTTTTGTCAGATCTGCAGTTGTCATCACACATTAGATGTAAACAAGCAGCTCGAAAGTTCTTATTATAATGACAAATACAGTCCATGGAAGTTATATACTGAGAAAAAGAGGTTTTCCTTTCCATTATCATGAAGATAACAGAGAGTACAAAAATTGTGTGGAATTCATCGGCATTGAAAAAAAAATTCAGTGAGTTCCAGCTAAATCACTGAGCTAGTGCTCTGACTGTTCTTTCTAATAAGAAAAACATGAAAATCCACATGATGAAATGATAAAATGCTGAAATGACTCATTATCATTTATTTGTCTAGCTCTTCAGTCAAGAACATACCTAACCCAATTCTTAACTCCAAGCTGATTGCTTGTAATGTCAAAAGCATTATGTGGACACAATGTCTCATATAGTTGAGTACCAGTCACATAATGGTCCTCAGCTCTTGTTTCTATCCAAACTTGCAATCATATTTAAGACATACTTCAAATCAGGAATTGTTATTATTCTCACTAACTTCTGAAAACAGAGAAGGTAATGTCCTGAAAACATGAGCTAACATACTGAGCTAACATGGTTTTTTTCTGTATGCTTGTCATGTATGGAACCAACTTGGTATCTATAAACCTGAGGTTTACACAAGCCCACTCTCCACACAAATTACTAGATATGTTACCAGCAATGTTCATAATTTCAAGTAAATACTAAATCACCTTTCAAGCAATACATTGTCATATAGCATTGCTGAAGAGGCTGATAAAAATTAAATGATAGAGAGATTATAATACTGGAAAATAGTCTGTATCTTCAGTATGCATATTCTCTTTGAACTGTTATTCCTATTAATAGGCAACAATGAACAATTCGGTATCACTTTGAGGAAGGAAGATTGAAACCATGAACATTTCAGTGAAATACTATCAGTATTCTTTAATTATATTACTATGATTGTTAAATCTCATCCTGAGATTCACAAATTGAAATTAATAGCACAGGTATTTAACTGTCTGATAAAAAGAAAAATATGAGTGTGGGATAAGAAACTGTACCTCCTTTGCAAATATCCAGCTCAGTCAAACTGACAATCACAGAAATTGCCAAGAATAGCCCTTATGAATGCAGTAATCTTCCAGTGTAATATGAGAATGAAGAGTTGAGCCTCCCTCTAGGCAGATGACCAACACCTCCTTTGACAGAAAATTGATCACTCATCCTAAAACATGCAGGAGTCTGTCTAGGACTAAATAAATCTTTAACAGACACTGGCAACTTCATCAACTACTGTCAGTACCTAATCTTCCGTAAGCAAGCTAATCAAGAAACAAGCAATCAGTGCCTCCTGTCACCTACCAGTATTCTGGATAGACATCAGGAATGCTGCAGGCCAGAGACTGCACAGAAGCAGCATTCTTTGCTTTGAGAGCTCATCTTCTCCAAGTCAGAAATAGAAGTAATCATTCATAGTTATTCTGAATCGTTCAATATCACTGAATTTTGAGCAAGTTCATTGCTACTCCAGGGAGATGCAGGAATACATAGATATTCTTTCCAAATAACTGGATGAATCCTTCACTTCATATTCAATTGTACAGTTCAGTGTTCCACAGAAGAAAAGTAAATATGGAAAAAATTTTCAGCACCTGTTAAATTGTGTGTGTGTGTGTGTGTGTGCATGTGTTGACAATATCTACAAAAAAGGTATGGGAAAAACTGTATCAGTTAGTCATTTACAGTCACTGATTAATTCCTCTGTGACCAAACTACTTTTCCCAAATATAAAAATTCTGTTTCTTAGCAAATAGTGCCAGGACCCAGTTTAGTTTTACATTTGCAAGAAGCTTTAATCTTTAAAGACATTCTTTTTAATGTTTTATATCTTACATCATCAATTTTATTCCATTGGAAAAGCAAGATCCTCACATTCCATTGACATGCAGAGCCATAGGCCTCCAGTGTTGCCTCTAGTCTCCTTTATTATGCTTGAAATTGAAATATTGCTAGGGAGAGAAAATTAGTTTGAACCATTTCTAAAAGTAATTTTTTGTTATTTAAATTCTATTGACTATAACTCTTCAGTCCCTAAAGACCTGTGAGAGCTTGGATCATGAGAGCAAAGACAAAATGACGTGAAGACACTAACATATTAGTTTGACCAGAAGATTCAAATTTTAAACTAAGATTTTTTTACATTTGCCTTGTAAGTCAAAATAGCAATCAATCTGGAATAAAACAGATTAAAAAGGTCATTTTTCTGTGCTTTTCCTACTGTCTCAAAAAAAAAACTTCTGCTCAGACATCTAATTTTGGGTTCCATGCATTTGAAGAAATGATGCATTCTTGCAGAAGATGTGGGATGAAACAAAAAACGACAGTAGAGGAGAAATGGGAACCACAATATGTTGTTGTTGTCATTGTTCTGTAAACAATTCTGGTAATAATTTTTAACATTTTCTTTATGTAAAACTCTCTAAAATTAAAGGAATGTGTACAAAAATGTTATTCTAATAAAAACAAATAATTTGAATATTACATGTTCAACAGAGACTGAAAATTATTTAAAGTGAATTTATTAGTGTCGCATAGCAGTCAACATAAGCTATTATTTACATATTAGCTGTATTAATATGTAACTTCTAATTTACATATAGAATTTCCTTCAGAATCAGCAGAATGTTATCTGAACACAAGATTTTTTCAGGCTCAGACATGAGTAATACAAGATGGTGACAGAAATGCCATCTTGCCCCAACTTTTCTATAACCTTTTGTTAACATATGCATTTTAAGTTCTCTAAAAACAAAGATGCAGGCATCATAGCTAAAAAAATATGGAAGAAGATATATAAATAAAACTTTGAGTGAGGAATACACACCAAAATCCATGGGGAATTTATTTGTAACACTGGTAATCCATAAAGCCTGACACAAGCAATCCAAGAAAGAAAACTAAAATGCTGTAAGGCAGTTTGCTCAGATGGTCTTTAAGATCCTAACCCATTTAGGCTACACTACTAAACTGCAGAAGGTGTTATGTCCCAGTATCTAAACAAAGAACAAATCCCAATGCAGGAAGAAAAAAAAGTGTAGTCTTATAAAATCTACGTAAGGGACTTTCTATGCTGAAGTTCTCTGATCACCAGTGTTCCGGGTAAGTCCAGTTCAATTGCAGAAAAGCATATAAGCCCCAGGCAAACCCTAGGCCACGAAAGCATCCACAGCTACACCAAGTACCTGGAGTCCTCATTGCTGTCTGTAAGACCACATTCTAAAGTACAGGCTTGCGGGGGTACAACCCAAAAGACACAGCATGAAGCCATCTCTTAAGGCAGTGCCCAAGATGTAAGTGTCGATGCTGAGAGGTCAAAGCAGGCAGGAGTGATGCAGACAAAGCAGGCTTGCCAGAAGATATTATTTCAATGGAGTAAAAAACAATGGGATGCCTGGCAAGCCTAGAGAAGATAGCACAGGTACAGCCAATATTAATTGCCCAGAAGTTACACCTTTAAACTCAATTCTTAGGCTGCCTTTTATTTCTGTGAAAACTACAATAACACAAAAACAAGTATTGTACTCTTTTAAGCATGAAACGTACCGGAGCAGTGCTAATTCAATCTTTTTTCTTTTTTTTTTTTCCATTGGTTTGTTCAGACATTTAGAGAGCAATTAAAATAAGTGTATTTCTTGTTCTGAATAGAAAAGTACCTCCTTTATGCCCAGAAACTTGTACTAAATCAGAAAGGAAAACTGACTTTCCTATGTGCACATGGCACTATTCAGTTATCCAAATATCCAGCCTGGGAGGGTTTGGAACTTGAAAGCACATTTCTGTAATGTCTTGCCTCATGCTTTTAATATTCCTACCACAAAGAGTGAGTTCAGTGCCCTCATCTTTTTCAAGCATTAGTAAAGAGCCATCCATGATAGAACACAATGACTTTACCTAAGTAGAAATTTAAACAGAACAGTTGCAAATGGGCTGCTTGGACTCCCAAGATGAGAGTGGGAGTGGGAGAATTTTGCCCTTTGCAGGAGGGTGCCAGGTATACTCAACTCAGGGTAGTGCTACCTTTATCTGCCACCAAAGTCTTTGTCATTTTGCCAGGCTTTCCAGTAATACTACTAGGTCTTCACACATTCCTAAGGCTGAGAAAGAGTGAATGAGTAGGCACTTCAGTGCCAGCGTCTGAAAAACAAACTACAGTGCAGTAAAAAATAACTCCATTTTATACTAGAAACTGTATAAAAAACATGATAGCGTGACCCCACTTATTCTGCAGAAGTAAAAACAAAAGGTTATTTAAAATAATTAAACCACAGAAATTTGAATGTATCTTATGGAACTCAAGAGTAAATTAATTATCTACATCCCTGTTTTTAAATATGAAGCAACATATTTATTTTTATATCTGATCTGTAGATCAGCGTTTGGCTAAATGAGGCACCAAAAAGACACAGTCAATCCTGTCAACAGCAATAGGAAGCTAAATGTATCCATTAATGAGTTTTATGACCTGATGAGCATAGATACTGATTAGCTGATCACCTCAGGAGTGGTTGTTACATTTATAATGAAGCAAATCAAATAGCATAGTTTGTGTTTGGGAAGCTGGAAAAGTTGAGCCAAATAGTCACTGATACGACCTGGCAAAAATCAATAGTGGTAAATTTGCACTTCTATTCCTCAGTGGCAGTAGGTGGTCATTTGCTTAAAGTCAATTATGTTAGTTAAACTTATCTGCTGCATCAGTGACAGCAAAAGTCAGAACCTGCCTATTTTTAAATTTTGCTGGATTTCACAAATCACCATGTGGAGTCAGCAGCAAGAATATGTAACTGAAGATGATGGTAATACTTCCAGTCCTTCTAACTGACAAGCACCAGTATACAGTAAGGTGTTTTGTTACTTAGATGTCAACAATCATTTTCATGGATATTGCTACATTGAGTTCTGTCATGTTTAAAAGTTTATACTGACAGCTTGGTTGTTGTGCAGGAGAATGAGGTGGCACACTATGACAGAAACAAAGCAAGGATAATGAACATCTGTATCAGTTAAAACAAACACTCTCATGATGAAGATCTGGGATTCTAATGATGACAATGCTGCTACTGAATGTGAAAATGTATACAGCCATTTAATCGCCACAACTCTGGCAACAGACAGAGAACTTTGTCCCTGGATATCCCTGATTAATATTACCAATGAAACAGAATGTGAGCTTTAAGAAAAAAAGTGATTTGCCAACAGAAAAAAAGAGAGAACAAATGGTAACGACTGATGAGCATTTTATACATACATTAAATAAAATGTTTCTGAACGACAGGACAAAATTTCCACAGTGTGATTTATCATATTACAGGAGTTTGGGATAAATAAAACAGTTAAAATGTCTGAATAGAATATTCAGAGACATTTAAGGAATGATAAAAATGGTATCTCAGCTTAATGACCGACCTTATTCTTCAGAAAAAAAATGCATGAAAATGGGTTTTTTACGTGTTTTTTCTTGTTCTGTAGTCAATAAAGCAAGTTGTAAAAAATTCGATGCATAGAGTCTGAATGCATAATAAAACCAAAAGGATATTTCTTCTTTCAAGACAGGTGAATGAACAGAAAAAGAATGTTAGATCTATTTTGACTTTTTGTTGTTGTTTTCTTTATTCCTCAATACATATTTTAATGAAATCTTGTGAGGATCTTGGAGTTTTGGTTGGTTGGTTTGGTTTTGGTGGGTTTTTTTGTTTTTCTTTAATATAGGTAGTTGTTGTGCTTCAACCCCAGCCAGCAACTAAGTACCATGCAGCTGCTTGCTCACTCCCCCACCAGTGGAATCAAGGAGAAAACTGGACGATTAAAAGTGAGAAAACTCATGGGTTGGGATAAAGACAGATTAACAGGTAAAACAAAAGCCACACGCACAAACAAAGCAAAAGAAGGAATTCACCACTTCCCATGGGCAGGCAGGTCTTCAGTCAGCCCCAGGAAAGCAACGCTCCATCACATGTACGGGTGACTTGACAAGACAAACACCATCACCCTGAATGTCCCACCTTTCCTTCTTCCTCCAGCTTTATATACTAAGCATGACACCATACGTTACGGAATATCCCTGGGGTCAGCTGGGGTCAGCTGTCCCAGCTGTGTCCCCTCTCAGCATCTTGTGCACCCCCAGCCCCTTCGGTGGTGTGGGGGGGAGAAAGGCAGAAAAAGCCTTGATGCTGTACAAGAGCTGCTCAGCTGCAACCAAAAGATTCCTGTGTTATCAAGATTGTTTCCAGAACAAATCCAAAACATAGGCCCATACCAGCTACTATGAAGAAAATTAACTGTATCCCCGTCAAAACCAGCACATAATTTTACCACTTGTTTTACACTGCCGGATAACATTTAAGTATAGTCCTTAATGGTCAATAGACTCCTAGAATTGCTGCTGAAAGCTTGGTTTGTTACTACTCAGAGAGAAGCAGGTGTGCCTGATCCTCCAAAAGATGCCAGTACTAAATCAGCTGTTAGAAGGGATCGTATCAATTATACAGTTTAATAACAATAACTGACATACTGCCTTTTCACACAGAGATTCTTGAAATAAGTCAAATTCACTCAACTGACACCAGAAGGGAAAATGACATCCAGAGCTTAGGAACATTTCCCAACACCATTATTCCACCACTAAAATCTGAGAGTATTTATTTCTCATGTAGCAAGATACTGCAGAATAAAAACTGTGACAGCTGTGGCTACCACACTCCAAAGAACTAGAGAAGTAATGGTCAAGCCCAACATCTTGACTGCACACAAACACAAACCAGAGAACACACTGTTAAAATAAGCAAAGGAAGTTGATGTTTGGCACTTACCTGTTTCAGTAACACTGATGTAATCACTGACAACAGATTTGAAGACATTTCATGGTAAATTTCTGTTTAGATGAATTAAAATTATGCCATACTGACTCGAGCCAAGTCATTAGGTAACAATATTGGGGTTTTTTTCTGTTTTTCTGAACTAAACAGAGAGTTTTTAATGTTGCCATGGAAATATTAGACAATGTATTCAAAAAGGCAAATCTTTTTTGTTTGCTTGCTTGGTTGCTTTTTTGCAGAAGAAAGCATTCCAAGATAAAAGACAGCAATATCTCAATCTATCAAGAAGAAAACCTCTCAATTAAATTACTTTTAAAATTACCATTCTTAGACTCAGTCAAACAGAACCTAACATGAAATATGAAATCATCACAGAATGGTTCGGGTTGGAAGAGACCTTAAAGATCATCTAGTTCCAACCTCCCTGCCATGAGCAGGGATACTTTCCACTAGACCAGATTGTTCCAATCCCCATCCAATCTGGCCTTGAGCACTTCCAGGGGTGGGGTATCCATTACTTCTCTGGGCAGCCCATTCCAGTGTCTCACCATCCTTACAGCAAATCTCTCTTGTAGGCCCCCTTTAGGTACCGGAAGGTTGCTATAAGGTCTCCCCGGAGCCTTCTCTTCTCCAGGATGAATAACCCCAAATCTATCTGAATAAAAACCCTAATATTGAATTGTAAGTAGTTTTCCCTTGTAATTTCTAGCACAATAGGAACTGTGCTAGAAGCAAGGTTTTGTAACATTGCTTGCAACAGACCATAGAATGTGTTATGCTTGTGCAACAACCTACCTGACTCCAGTGTGAAATGCTGCGTAGAGGAGCATGGACAGGTGATGATAGCGGAAATCTTGAACTGGCAGGCACAGAAGACACCAGAAACCACTTGACAATAAGTCACAATGGTCATCAGTTACTGTTTTGCAAAGTAATGCAGCCTTCGGAGCTGGGCAAAACCAATTTTATGTGTGACAGTAAAGAAAAAGTGTCCTAGACGTACATTACATCAAATACTGTGAATTTGGATGTAGCATTGCCTTGAACACCAACGGAGAAAGAACCAGGTGCAGGCTGCTTTAGCAAACACATAAAAATGACACCAACTGGATCCTAGAATGAGGCAGAAGACTTCAATATCATCATACTCCTCTCAGTGAGGGACTTCTGAAGCTGATAACTGGCTGTAAGACCCAGAAGGACAGTAAAAGGTTGAGCATAACATCACAGAAAGGGGTAGATACTTGAAAGTTTGTGTACGTATTGTTTTAACTGTATGTAATTTGAATTATAAGTGTCTTACATATTTATAGCTTTCATGATTGGTTGCATTTAAATATATTTTGTTTGATGGAATGTGTCTTACCAAGAAATTTAAGCCATACAGTGTACTTCTAAGCTTTCATTATTTAACACTGACAAATTTTCAAAGGAGTGATGAAAATATCCCATAGCATCAGGCCCACTCTCAACGCTTGCACAACACCTCACAGGGTTTGATTTCCTGTTGATAACTAAATGTTCATAGCTTATTCATTAGCCAGTTCATTAGTTCACTAAATGCATTCTTAATCAATATTGTATACTGCTGATTCTGTAATCAAGATAGGATGCAAAACACAGTCAAATGATTTATAAAAATAAAAGTATATTACATCCAAGCAATTCCTTTTAGCATTCAAATCCATAAGAAATGAAATCAGGTTTATTTGACATGACTTAGTTTCAATAAATCTAAAGTGATGTGTATTACTTAATTTTTAAATAATTCACTATTAAAGCACCTCTTTATTAATTTTTCTTTCAAGGATGAAGTCTCTTATTCAGTCATGTCACAAAATACCCACTTGCTTAGTCTTCTGGAGTGTATCTATTATTCCAAGATTTCTTAAGAATGCACATCAGCTGATCAGACATTACTTTAATCATATCTTCTGGAATTCCATCCAGACCTGTTGAATTCTGAATTGTCTGTCACAGCATATGTTTATAATCTTCTTAGTTAATAATGGAAAATACTTTATAACCCTCCTGTGAAATAAGCCCCTTATTGAATTTTTTGAAAAATGCAGGAGAGAAATATTCAGTGGCAATCTCCAGTGAGCAATGCAGTGTATTCATATTGCTTGAATGTTTTTCCATATCCTTAAAAAATTACTCTATTAATATTATCACAGCTGTCATAGATCTTTTCCCAGTGTTGTTAGTTTCCTCCAACTTCTTTTTTACAATTCTAGCAGGCAGGTTTTGGTATCTATTTATTATTTCATGTGTTGCGTAATGTGATTTATTTCTAACTTCCACTTTACCAGTGACACAGAGGGGGTTTGCCTCCTCTTGTAAATTTTCATCAGCTATTTCTGGTTAATGGAAAACACTCCTAGAATCATAGAATATCCTGACCTAAAAGGGACCCACAAGGATCATCAAGTCCAACTTCTGGCTCATTTGTTTGCCAGTCTGTATATAATCATAATGACTAGTCTTGATTCAGTCTCAATTTATTCATCTTTACCTGCTCTAATGGCGACCAAAATAGAGAAACAACAACTGATAGCACAATATTTCATCTTAGAGAACATCTATAATGTTTAAAAGAACTAAAGGAGGCTTTTATAAGTTCTGTATGAGATCTCTAATATATCTCTAAAGATTACAGCATTAACTGACAATAATGTATTTTTCTTTTGTCTTCTGGACTGTGCTAATTAGCATGGTAATGTTTTTTCATTATACTCTGTTACTTCTTTTGATTATTTTGTTCTCCTAAAATGGGTAATAACCAGTGATTTTAAGGTTCTGATCATGTCAATCAACTCATCAGCTTTTAGGAACATCAGTTCTATCAAATTTCTTCTAATCAATGCGAATTCTCAGTTCCTACTGCTTACTGTCTTCAAGCAGCACCACATTGCAATTGAAAAACATATTCTTTCCACATCTGTTGACCTTGATCACAGCAACATGAGTTTATGTTTATACTGCATTTGCATTCTTATTAAGTTTCCTTTTTTATTTTTGTGTTAATAGTCTCACAGTTGCTCCAGCTAATCTCCAGTTGAGAAGATTATCACCTTTTTTTTTCTGTAAGAAGTAAGCTGCAGTATTTATAATCCAACCATCTCTTAGGATAAATATTTGACAAACTGAAACCTTCCCTTTCGTACCAACCATGGAAACAGTCATACCGTCTGGTATCTTCTGCATTTTCAGGGCTATTAGAATGACTACAAGAAGATTATGTGAGCTTTTGTCTTCTGCCTCCCTTCAAGATAAGAGAAGCTTCCTAAAGTGTGTAGTTCCACGTGAATGTCATGTAACTAATTTCACTGTGCATCATCCCTTTACTAATATCTCTCAAATATCTGATGAAATCTCTGTTCTGTCTTTCCAACACAGTCATCAGTGATGACTGCCTGCCTTTCTGGGGTACCTGAGCTCTTCTGGAGCTGCTTGCTTCATCTAAAAATAATGAGTCAAAATATTCAACAGACTTTTGTTCTATTCTGCCAGAAAAAAGGGATGAATTGCTGATCATCTGATGATTGTCCACCTGTAGAAGAAAGTGAATGTCCTTCTAACTAAGGAAGCGTGCTACCTACAACACTAATATATCTTATATTACAATGCAAATTACTTCAAAACAGTAATGCATTCTTATAAAAATGTGAAGTAGTTTATTTGTGGAAAAATATAAGATTATAGTTAAGGAATTGCACTGTAGTGTTAGGGAGATTAAGGCATCAAAAGTTCTTATCCTGAAGGCATAAGAAAGCATACTTCTCCTAATATCTACAATAGCACCTTGATGATCTTTGGCTGATAAACATTTATAGCATGTTACTAGCTACAACCTAACAGGGTCAGACTACTGTTGCAGATTTCCAGCAGACAGACCAGAAAGTTTAAAGGAAATGGTAGTCAAATTTAAGAAAGTAATGGACAGCCCTCTAGGTCTATACTGCCTTACCTGAGTTAATTCATAAAGCTTGATTTGATAGCAAAAGATGATAAGACTGGAAGTGGAGCTTGTTAGGCACAGAAAGTAGTAAACACAATTCGTAGCAATATATAGGGCATGTTTTCAATTCTTTTTACTTCTCACGTAAGTAATATGTAACATAGGGCCCCCATGCCAGAGTGCAAAAGGTGAAACTGGCAACACAGTCCCTGAAGCAGTTCTGTCACTAGTGTGGTCTGTGATTGTTCATTGTTCTGTGATTGAAATATAAAAACAGTTTGATCAAATGACAGAATAAATGATGAATACGAAACTGGAGTGGGGGTGGGAGGCAAACTCAGTAGCCTGACAGAAGTGAGGCTGCTGCAAATCCATGGCCCCAGGTCCAACCAGCAGCAAAGCTGAGAATATATTCCTAGTACTGTGGACATATGGAGTATGCACACAAACAGCAACAACAGCCTCATCCTGTTCCCGTCTCTGTCTGCACAGGATGAAGGTGTGAAACTCATATATACAACTGTACAACGTGGGTTCCTCCAGCAGCTGGGCTCAGATGTTCAGTCTGCCCATTAGCTGCCCCAAGATCCCAGTGTCCTCAGTTGCTGGCAACAGAGTTCACAGCCCCACGCTAGCTGCTAATGCAGACCCCCTCACTCACAGATACACACACACACACAGATGGCCAGGATTCCCCATGGTCTTCAGTGCTGATCACCCTCTTGGTCTCACCCTGAGAGGCACAACTTGGTCATTGCACCTACTTGCTGGCTAGTCCAGCTTGCTCTTCACTAGTATTCACACATTCATAGGCACCACAGACACATCCACTCATAACACTGAGTCCCTTACCTAGGAAAGGGGTTAGAAAATGGATTTTGGTAAGAAGACAGCATAGACTGCACTGATCAGGAACAGACAAGTGTACCAACCTTGTTTACCAGCAACTGGCCCCTTTGATCCTTTTGTTCTTCTATTTTCCTGTGATTGCTCCTCTCAAATCACCTAGATTCATCTCCTCCCTTCCTTCTTCCCTTCCTCAAACATCCCACTATAAGTTTCCCACAATCCCTAAATGCTCTTTCCCCTCCACCCCATAACGTGTCCAAGACCCCTATGCAGTAACCCCCTCCATCTGCAAGGTGCTCTGAGACTCATCTTGGTGGGTGTCACCCTGGCCCATAGTTGAGGCTTATTTGGGATGCCAGGTCAGGGTAACCTCGAAGTCCATCATTCTGGTACCCCTGACAGCTGCTGTCTCTCTGTCCTCCCTTCTGTATGTGCAGACCAGTTTTTGCCACATAACCTCAGTGAAACTAATTGTTAACGTTTTAAATAAGACTATTCTGTCAAAGGGTCTCACTGTTCAGTTCTCTCATAAAAATTTTCCTCTTCAATACAAGTAATTGGTTCCCTGAATCGTCTTCCGAAGGGAGAAGGGACATGATGATCACATCAAAAATCATACTTTTTATGTGTGTTAAAGGACACCTGGACAATTCTCATGTACCCTTTATGAGAAACAAAGAAATAATCTCAGAAGGAACATCTCAATATCTTTTTAATAGAAGTCCTTTAAAAAGTCTTCTGGCTAATACAATTCCCCTAAATAAATATACGAAAAACTGTAGTATCCATAACAAAAGACTTCCTATTCAAAACTCTCTTTATTGATTACTTTATGCCAATTGTCCTGTGCCAGAAGTGAACACACTAGCTTCAGCAATTTACAAGGCAGAAGATATTACTCATCTTGTACTGGGACAACTCTGTCCTTTAGTATCCTCAGGCAGCACTTTCTATTTCCCAGCTTCACTCTGTTTTTCCTTTTCATTGACAAATCCCTTTTGAAACAGGGCACTGTTGACATCTGTGTCTGATTAGATATTTTTAATATTTTTTGAAATTATTTGCCTGAAATCATTCTCCAAGTTAGTGACTAAGCAGGACTAAGCAGGTCTTAAAAGGTCCAAGATAGAAATTCCTGTATCATGTCTCTCATGCTTCTGCTTTTCTGTTGGTAGGAATGGCCTCCTCTTTCCCTGCAGTGTATGTGACATGAATCCCTGTAGTGCTATCCAATCTTGTGTCAGCAGAGCTTTCAATAACAACATTATGGGTTTCTTTTGATGCTTAATAAGCCTCTGAGAAACCTCCCGATACAAAAAAAAAAAATAAAATAAAAAAATAAAAAGTACAGAACAATAATCTGGATACAATCCAAAATTAGTTTTTGAAAGAAAACTTGTATAAAATCCTGAGTTTCTTTTTCCCACTTTGTCTAGCTACATACACATATGTCAGCAGTTTGTGTAAGGAGTGAACTATCAAGCTACAGCAGATCTTTGCCACTTTCTAACAGCTGCAATTCCTTTCATATATTCATTTCTGAAACAAGCCCCTTAATGAAAACCTAACCTCTTTTTTCAGGATGCTATGCTCAATGACATGAGCCAGCATGGCAAAGACTTAGCAGCATGACTGACAACAACTGGCATTGCAAAAGATGCTCCACTTTCAGCAGAGCTCACAAGGATATCCAGCATCCTGCTGCAAGGCTGCGGGACTTTGAAGAAGTAAGCAGAAAACAGAGTTGAGATGACATTTGTGACTGTGGCTGATCAAACAAATTCTGATTATGTCCCAGCTTCACAATCTAGCAAGAATACTGTTGTTTTTCTCCATATTTGATCACTTAAAACTTGCTTTAAAGCATCAGTTATCAGTTAAAATGAGAAAAGAATTTTTCTGTTTGTATCTGACCAGAAGAGCAACGTTTTCTTTCTTCCTTGTGAAAATTTTACAATTTTTGAGGTGACTAGATTAATTTGATCTGGTCTAAGTAAGTATCACCTTCAGACCACATAAACTACAACACAACCACCTTGTTTTTGAGGAACACATCATATTGGAAACATAGAGTGCTTATATTCTGAGGTAAACAATACTGAAGACTAGCCCTAAGCATTCTTGGCTTGATATAAGAAGGGGGGGGGGCTGTAATGATGTTGCTTTTTCTAGTATTTTTTCCCAAAACCATGTGAATCAACTACTTACATTTCCTTTTCTTCAGCATTATTCAGTATTTAGAGATAAGATATTGATACTTTCTTCAACAAACTACTTTTTTCAGCTGCTCTTCTTTGAAAAATAGTATGAATCATTGCAGTAGTACAATTGAGGCGGAGAACCAGTTCTACAACTTTTTGTATGTGCCACCAGGGCATATAGAAGAAAGATCAAAAAAACCAAAAGATGACAGGTAAGGCCCACCTACCAGGTTCCAAATTTGGTTCTACAATATTAGCAATCAGGATCAGCCTAAATGGGTATGAAGTGCAGCCTGTTGACCATGGTGATTCAACATTTCATCTCAATTCACTTGAGCACCACACTGAAATTATGTATATAAAAGAATTGTTTAATGTGTATTCTTTCAAAATCACTAACAAAGGAATGAGGAAGAAATTAGACACCATCTATATACTCAGACCAACATAGATTCTGTCTGAATTGTAATTCTGAGCAGGTCTCAATCATGACACACACATAGTTTTTTCTGTTTATAAATGATTTTAAAAAGAAATTAACAAATTATGAAACAACAGATTCAGTTCTAGCATTCTCCCTGGGCTTAATTGTTTCTAATAGTTCTATACTTCATGACTGTTTACCCTAGACATTATCCAACAGATCACCTCTCTCTGGCAAGAGACTGTCATATCAACACTTAGACAAGTTACAAGTTCTCAAACCTGTTAGTATCTCTCACCAAGTCTAAAATCTGCAAATAATTTGGCTGCTTCAAATGTCATTTTCTTCAAAGTTTTTTATATAAGTATAAATATAAGTTTCATATAAGTATAAATTGGGAGAGGAATGGTTAGAGAGCAGTCCTGCAGAAAGGGGTCTAGCAGTGCTGGCCAGCAGTGGACCCAATATGAGGCAGCAGTGTGTCCTGGCATCCTGGATAGCAAATCGCATCCTGGGATGAATCAAACACAACACAACCAGATGGTCAGCAGAAGTGATTATCCCGCTGTATTGAGCATTGGGGAGGCCTCATCTGTAGTGCCGTTTGAAGTTCTGGGCCCCACAACATGTGAAGGTCCTTGAATGCGTCTAGAGGAGGGGTACAGAACTGGTGCAAGGGCTGGAAGGCATGTCCTGTGAAGAGCAGATGAGGACTTCAGGCTTGTCTAGTTTGGAGGAAAGGAGACTGACAGGAGACCTCATTTCTCTCAATGAGGAGGGGAACTGGAGAGGTAGGAGCTGAGGTCTCCTCCCTGGGATTCAGTGATAGAATATATGGGAACAGTTTAAACCTATGTCAGGGGAGGTTTAGACTGGACATCAGGAAGCATTTCTTTACCATGAGGGTGGTCAAACACTGGAGCAGGCTTCCTAGAGAGGTGGTCGATGCCCAAGCCTGTCAGTGTTTAAGAGGCATTTGGACAATGTCTTTAATAACTTGCTTTAACTTGGTCAGCCCTGAATTGCTCAGACAGTTGGACTGGATGATTGATGTAGGTCCCTTGTGACTGAAGCATTCTATTCTATTCTATTCTAGTCTAGTCTAGTCTAGTCTAGTCTAGCCTAGTCTAGTCTAGTCTAGTCTATTCTTTTTTGCATATAGTGAATTTCACAAAACAAAGGTTACGCATTCCATGTTCAAAATGAATAGATATTTTCATTGGGTTTACTTTCTTTTTTCATTTTCCTCCGATAAAAAGCTGGCAAATATGTCAATGCAAATTCACAAAACATGATATATGGTGCATTCATCTTGAAATTATGGAAGCATGGATCCGGCTAGACACATAACCAAGGTACAGAAACATGATGTCTAAAGAAGACCCTACTACCTACTGGAAAATCTTTTAAAATATCTTTGATGTTTTCTAAGTTCAGGATTCTTGTTAGATATAATAATATAAATTTTCCATTAGATTATGGCGTATTTATTTTTAAAAGGAAATAAAAGGCCACTGTTTTCTGAAAGAAAAAAAAAGCAAAATAATACTGTATTCCCTATTCAATTGATATATATGTAAATATTAATCATTCATAATTAATTCTATTAGCAATAATTAAAATTGTAGCAGTAGGGATTACTAGGAAGTTTGTAACTGTTTAAATTTGGGCTCCACAACAGGAAGAAAGAAAGGGGGAAAAAAAGAACGAAAGAAAGAAAGAAAACTTGCCCGCTACCACTGAAGAATTCTGTTAAATTATGAGAATGTGTATGACGCTTCTATACTCTTTATCCATACCTGTGAAGCAAGCAATGCTGTGTCACTTCTAAACACGCTTAAGAAATTACAAATAATCATAAATGGAGACTAATAAGAAACAGCTAGATACACTGATATTCACCAGCACAGGAGAAGTATCAAGCTGCTTTATTAACCTGAAAAACCATGGACAAAATAAAAGATTGCTCTGAAAAATCACTGTGTTAAAGTGAAGTAACTGGGGGTTAAATCCTGTTACATTCATATCTCGTAGAAGACAACATAAATAGATTGAAGTGAGATAACAATGTATAAGAACCAGTAATAATGGAGACAATATACCCCTTTTACGTAGTGTGCATGACACTGTAAAAGCCTCAGGTCTTGAGGAACAAACTTGAATTATGAATTTTTATGTAACTGTTTTGCCCATGATAGTAATTGCTGAGTGATCTCTCCCTGTCCTTATCTCAACCCATGAGCCTTTTGTTATATCTTCTCTGCCCTGCCCAGGCAAGAAGTGGAGTGATAGAGCGGCTTCAGTGGGTACCTGGCATCCAGCCAGGGTCACTCCCCTTTCCAGTGATTTTTAAATAAAGTATTAAAAGCTATGGGAACAAGATCACTGTAAAGAATAACAGCTCATTTGAATAACAGTATCTCCATTGCATGGAATTTTGCTAGCATTGCAGTTGTGGCCATGCACAATATGATTACTTTGTAATCATGGGTAATAGAGATTTCGAATGCTTTCTGAGCAAGTTGCATTATTGTCACATAATAACATTGATTTAAAATTTTTCTTCCAGTGTTGGTAACAGTGACATCTGCAAAGAGCACTTAGTTTTGAACACTTGATACTCTCATCACAATAGAGTTTAACAGTGAGTCAAGGACATCTGCCAGGTTTGTCCTACAATTTCGACAGAAGTTGAATTTGTTGAATTTTTTGGAACACGATGATTTAGTAAGTTTTCTGTTGTTGAAGTAAAGACGAGGTCATTTTAATTACTAATCCATTTCTTCTATGAATCTGAAGTATTCTTCAACTAACTGTAAAATTCATGGTTCACATATTAGCATTAATTTTTAGTTGTTAAAAAGAAACAAAAGAGTCAATTCAATAGCCCATAAATTATAATGCTTTTACAGATAATAATTCGTGTGTCACCAGCTGGTAGTACTCACAGTGACCATAAACTGGGGATTGGGTCTTGTGAGTACCCATTGTTCTTCACATCAGCAATGCTTGTTTAACTCCGAATGCAATACTGTGTGGTTAACAAACACATGAAACGAGGAATATAGTAGGCAATTAACTCGTGTAAATTTGCATGGTATTTTGTAAACTTAAAATCAGATATATTTCTTGCTTCTCAGATTCTGCAGTTTTGGTCCTTACTTCACCGAAACATATTTCTAACATTCACAGAATCACAGAATATTCTGAGTTGGAAGGGACCCACAAGGATCATTGAGTCCAGCTCTTAATGACTGGCCCTTACTGCGATCAAACCCATGACCTTGGCATTAATAGCACCATGAGCACCATTAGAATCCACTGAGTTCATCTCAGGGGCTTTGAGCTAGAACTTCGCACATGGCTGTGCTGGAAGGATTTGATGCAAAAGACAGAGAGAGACATTTTTACACCTTTTTATTGAACGTGCAAGAGGTGCAACATTTAAGCAAAAGACAAGATAGTGAGCTGGAGATTTAGATATTAACGAATATTGAAATGCTGCCAAAGATCTGGTACAACACAAAAGAGAATAAACAAAGGATTATTTAAGGTGTGGACATCAAACAAATGATGTAAGAATTAAGAAGAAAAACTATTTTTTCCCTGAGGAGCAAGTTCCTCTTAAGTTCATTCCAGAATTTACATTTCTGTCCATCTTAGTCCATAAATAGGTTGAAATTGAATTCACCTTTTGTATCTCCCCATAGCTAACTTTAGGCATTACATTAACATATACACATTTACACCTCAGCTGGACATCTCATGCTCCCTTTACAGATAATTGAGAAGCATTGGCACTTTTACAGTATGACTCATCAGATCTCTGGGAGAGATGGAAAGAATCTGTGTGATTCCATTGATTCTTAAGAAATGTTAAGTTGAACGCAGGCACAGATTTCTGTATAACAGGAATGTAATTTTCTTAAGACAAAGCCTTCTCTCTATAACTAAATTTTTAACACTGTCATACATCATATATCTTCCAAAAAATTAGTACATACAGAAGAAAATGAGAATTCTTTTCCTGAGGCACATATTAAGCCTATGTTAAGTTATCTGCATTTAATAAAATTAATTCCATGCAATGTCTGACACTTCTAGTCCTCTAAAGATCTAACAGATAATATCTTTTTTTATAAAACATCACCTTACACATACATTCAGTATTAATACAAAAGAGAACATAAGCCACTTATTTAAAAAACTTGCTTAAAAATAATTTAAGATTTGGAACAGTAATGGGTTAGCATATTTGTGCATTTGTCTTTGAAAGCTAAGTCATAGTAAGGCTGTGGTATGTTCCTAATGTCTGCTGGAAAGTGAATGTCAAGAAGAACAAAAGAGCTACAAAAATTTAGTGTTTCAACATTCTCCAA
Organism: Manacus vitellinus; assembly: GCF_001715985.3. Classification (NCBI taxonomy): domain Eukaryota; kingdom Metazoa; phylum Chordata; class Aves; order Passeriformes; family Pipridae; genus Manacus; species Manacus vitellinus. Next base: position 26,388,446 of record NW_021940604.1, read on the forward strand.
GATGAGAAAATCAATGTAACCCAGTAAATATAATTTACTGGTTTTTTGCCACTAGTAGAAGACCTCCATCTTTGTATTAACCTGATGGTGCAGGGTCTTAGAATTTGTCTGGGCTTGTTTCAGGCTGCATTGGTTCTAACTTCCTTTAACAGTTGTCTAGTAGCCAAGTGACTGCAGCATGATGTGTTTTACCTTAAGCTCGATATATACTTACATATACTTACTCTTTGCTAGTTCAGCATGAAGATTTTTAATAACATGATGACTGAATCCAAGTGGCACTTTCCAGTGTTTTGACTAGTCACTCTAAGGATAAGTCATATGGAAACATTATAACCAGTTTCACATCACCATCTACCAAACCTGAGATACTGTATAGTGCTAAAAAAGTTCCCTCTTTTTTAGCATGCGATGGAGCATGTTTCTTTTTTTCTTGGAAGTGTGCTGTCGAACATCACCAACTGTACAAGTACGCACACTGGCACATACATCCATGCACGAGTGTTTGCCTTCTTTTAGATGAGCTGAACACTTGCTTGAATTGCAGAGATGGAAGCAGTTCAGTGATCTGCGAAGGTCATGCTCTTACATGCTTGGTAAGACCAAACATAACACACTTCAAAAGACAGAAGTCATAAATAATCACCTGAATGCTAACAACTGTCCCAGTATATCTGCAGATGGATACCCAAGCACTCCAGAGTGAGTGTTTTTTCCCTTGCAAGTTGGTTTTGCCCTAAAATTGTCTGACACTTATTCTTCTTTCCCCCTCTCTGTGCACAGCTCGGTCTTTGGTATCATTTTACTACAGTGCCTTTGGATTTGAAACCCCATTGCTCAGGAACACACAAAACTGGATCAGTAAAGGTGGAAAAGCTCTTAAAGCACATGCTTATGTATATCCGTGGTTTGGCAAGAATTAAGTGTGTGACAGTAGCTGAGCTACTAAAGAGCACTAAGGGCTGATGGCCACGGACACCATGTCTGGTGTCCAAGGCACTGAGAGAGGAGAAGGAGAACCGGTCCTATGAGGGAGGAGTGGCTGAGAGAGCTGGGGTTGTTTAGCCTGGAGGAGGTTCAGAGATGACCTTATCACTCTCTACAACTACCTGAAAGGAGGTTGTAGCCAGGCAGGGGTTGGTCTCTTCTCCCAGGCAACTAGTGACAGGACAAGAGGAAATGGCCTCAAGCTGCACCAGGGGAAGTTCAGGAAGAATTTCTTCACTGAGAGAGTTGTTAAACACTCGAATGGGCTGCCCAGGGAGGTGGTGGAGTCACCATCCCTGGAGGTGTTTAAGGAAAGACTGGACGTGGCACTTGGTGCCATGGTCTAGTTCACAGGGTGGTGTTCGGTCATAGGTTGGACTCGATGATCTCAATAGTTCTTTGCCATCTGATCCTGTGATTCTGTGACATGCTACCGGGAGCTGCCCCCAGGCTGTATCTGACCACGAAGGGAATAACTGGCGCGGGCGCAGCAGCCTCAGCACCCCCGGGAGAGCCACGTTTTGTCTGCACAGAGAGGGCGGCAGGGGCGAGCCTGGAGCCGAGGTAGGCCTGTGCACGGCGCCGGGGGTGAGCGGCGCGGAGAGCCCGGCCGGGGGCGGGGGCAGTGCCACTGGTACGGGGGCAATGGTACTAGCACAGGCACGGAGACAAGCACAGCCCAGGCCATGGAGCCCCACGGGCCGGCCCGGACACCGCCCCGCCTGCTCGCTGTACGGCAGTGTCGCGCCGCGCCGGCTGTTGGCGGCAGCGGGCCCGGCGGAGCCGTAAGGCAGGTGCGCGGCGGGCGGGGTCGGGCGGCGCGGCGGGGCGCCAGGGGGTGCCGGGGGATCGGGGGGGCGCGGGGCTCGGTGCCCTCCGGCGGGCGGGGGGAAGTTTGCTCTGCGCGGCGGCTGGCGCGGGGCCGCGGTCTGGCCCCCCTGGTGAGGGGCGGGAGCGCCGGGCGGGCGGGCAGGCCCTGCCCGTGCCACGCGGGAGCCCGGGCCGGCGGGCCGGGGCTCGCAGTGCCGGGGTCGCAGTGCCCCCGCTGTGCCCACCGCGCTCCGCCGCGCGTGGTGCAAGGTCGCTGCGGAGGGCCCGGTGCCGGGCGCTCTCCGTGCGCCTGCTGGGCTTGGCCACGGTGCGCTCGTGGAAACGGGAACGACCGGGGGGGAAACGCGTGGGTGTCGAACGCGCTTCCAGTGCTTACCACGGCTATTAATAAATGTAGGGAACTAGAAATGAAGAATGAAAAAACCAGCACGTGGTCATGTAGAACGTTTCTCGCTTTCTAACACTGCTTGCTTCGTTTCGGTTGCTGGTGGTGAACTGACAGCTGTGCTAATAAACCATGACAGTCTAAGGCTTGCACCAGAGGTGCTTCAGGAGTGTGTATCGTGTTGGAATTCAAATAATACCTTTGATTAGAACCTTTTACGAGTTCTGAGTTTAGATTTTGCTATTGTTTTTAATGGATTAACATCTGTGTAGGTCCTCCAAGTCTTTTGGCTTTTTAAACAACTGAAAAACAGTGCTACTGAAATGGAACTGGTAGCCTTAATTTTTGCAGAGAAGAGATCTAATAGTCAAGCTTAGTTACTTTACTGAGGATAGACTTGACTTGAGTTTAGTCAATGAGTAGGAAAAATATTGGAAGTTCCAGGAAATTGCAACAAAGGTTGCATATGTCCACAGGGTAGATTGCAGAGATAAACTTTTAGGAGGAAGAAAACCAAACCAACCATCAGTTCAGATACAAACAGGCCTTCCTGTGAAGACAGCATTGATTATATCAGTGAGGTGGTGTGTCTTATTAAACACATGCTGGTTTTCAGCAGATTAATTTCCTTTGGATCTGACTTGCTTCTGGCCACGGCAGAGTAAACTTGCATTATCTTAGAGTTACGTATGTAGGTATTTGGAGAAACTCTCTTCCCATTTATGTGGGAATACAGACCAGCTCCCAGCTAGGTCTTTACAAATTGTAGAAACTAGTTTAAGTGTTAGACCTCAGTTTTCTCTAAAAGCTAGGACTTTGGAAGAGTTGACGTCACTGATTCCACTGAATCAAAGAGAAGGCGGGAAACTGCCAAATGACAATATTTTCTGACAGTTCTGTGTTTATGGAACATGCTTTGAAGCTAAACCTGAAGCTTCTGGAGTGGGTCCAGGGGAGGGCTATGAAGATGATTAAGGGGAAGGAGCATCTCCTGAGAAGCGGCTGGGGGAGTTGGGCCTGTTCAGCCTTGTGAAGAGACAGCTTGAGAGGGGGTCTCATAAATGTTTATAAGTATCTGAAGGGAGGGTGTCAAGAGGATGGAACCAGGCTCTTCTCAGTGGTGCCAAGCAATAGGACGAGAGAGTGAGAAGAAAATGATACACAGGAAGTTCCACCTGTACCTGAGGAAGAACTTCACTGTGTGGGTGACTGTGCACTGGAACAGATTGCCCAGAGGTGTTGTGGAGTCTTCCTCACTGGACATACTCAAGAACTGCCTGCACTGTGCAGTTTGCTTTAGGACAACTCTGCTTGAGCAGAGAGGTTGGACCAGATGATCCACTGGAGCCCCTTCCAACCCTCTGATCATGTGATTTTGTGATTCTTGCGTAGGCTTTCTGTTAAAGAGGAGTACACACTGCTCTTTTTCACCCCTTTGTTTTCTTCTTGTTCTTTCTACAGCTAACATGTATGTATTTGAAATACAATACCTATATGATCTGAATTTGTTGTGTGTTTCTTTGTTGGTAATTACTTTACATTGTTGGTCATTTTTGTTATCCTCCACTGCATCCTTCTAGGCTGGTATGTGTCTTTGTAGAGACAGGGTGTACAACAAAGACAGCAGTACTCTAATGGAGTCTTTAATACTGACTAGTGGAAAGGACAACTTGGTATATTTTAGTGCCTCACTCTTGTATTTAAATATTAAATGTTTACTGTCTTTCCATGTCCGTATTTTCAGTGTTACAAATGATGTGGTGATTGTCACTTGCTGTAGTCTGTAGATGAGTTTCTGCAGAACTACAACTAATGTGTTGTTTCTTTGTATCCTCTGTTTTTGTGGTTTCTTACCTTGTTTATCATATGTTTTACTGTTCATGTTGGATATGGTTCTTTTAAGATAATTGTAATTTGGCCCCTAAAATAATTGCAGTCTCTTGCTTCTCAGTATCATTTACAGTTTTGTTAAGTGCAGTATTAATTCTGTTTTCAGTAAGAACTTGTAAAACCTTTTTTTACAAGGTTATGAGCAAATTTGTTTTTCACAAAGTACCAGTGTATGTTTCTGCAGGTTTGTGTTGAGCTACAACAGTTCCTTTGAAAAATGTTATCCATTATAAATACTGAACTGAGCTCAGGCTGGTCCATGTTATTCCTGTGTGTTTCATTCCTCTTGTCTTACATACTCATAGGAGCTGCTATTGGAGTGTGGAGGTGGTTGGGGGAAGGGCAGATACATGTTGTCTTTTGCTGGTTAGTTACAATATAAGGTTTATTTGAAAGCTTTAAATTTGGGATTAATTCTAGCACATATTAGTGTTTTGACTGCTGAACAGGTTTCTTTCTCCCTTCTACAAAAATTTCCCCATAGAAAATTGAGTTCCCATTACTCCAAATAACAGCATAGTGTTTTCTTGGTAAATTGTTTATAGTAACAATTGCTGAAATTGGTCTTGAGCACTTTCTAGCCTACACATTTTCTTAAACTGAATTACGCTTTAATGTTTGAAGAAAGAACTGAAACCAGAATCTACTCTCTAGTTTAGACAAACTTATCTAATCAAAAGCAGTTTAACAGATTACCTATGAAGTGTAGTTGGAAGTTGTTAGAAATATGATAACTGTTGTCTGAACTAAAAAGAGAAGAAACCAAGGGTAGGACCCACAAATGGGTTGAGAGACATTAGGCTCCTAAATCCCAAACTGTAATCCTCAGAATCTCTGTTGTCATCACATCTATAGCTCTGTTTTCAAACAAAATGTTTGTCTAGTCTCTCTCCTTTAGCAGCCAGTGCAGATGCTTAGGTAATGTATTGAGAAGAAATGGGAAACAAATCCAATTATACCTTCACTTTCATATTACCTTTCAGTAGTCAGTGATTTAAATAACTGATTATCAGCTTTTAAGATGTTGAGTTCAGTAGCTACCAAGACATTTGATTTCCATTAATTCATCTAAGCATACTTGAACTTTTAGTCTTTTTGCCATCCTGTGGCAATGAATTCCCAAATTTAATTATGTTCTACACAGGGAAGGCATTCAATTTGGTATTATTTTCACCTTAGTAATGAGTTTTATCATGTACCTCTTTATTCCTACATTATGAGCAATAGTCAGTCACTCTGTATGTACCCATTCTTGCTTTCTAAACACCTCATCACATCACAGAAAGGAGAGATTTTGTGTTTATTTCAAGCACAGTCCCTGAGGGGATCTACAGTCAGAGCATTCTTTATGCTTATCTCTCTCTGAGGAATTGAATCACCTCTGCACAAAGGCAATGCAAGTACATTCCTATACTAGGTTTAGGAGTTAACTTTCATCATATTTGTAGTGCTTGAGAAATGCGGCTAAAACAATGTTGATAGATAACACACCAATGTTTTGGCTGCTGCTGGTCTGCACAGCATCAAGGCTTTTTTTCTCCCACTCTGCCTGCCCAGCGAGTGTGCTCAGGGTGGGCAAGAGGTTATATGGGGATGCAGCTTGGATAGTAAACCCAAACTGGCTGGTGGGATATACTGTACTGTGTATTGACATGCTCAGAAATAAAAACAGTGGTAGAGGAAGAAGAAAGGGTGGTTTTTTGCTTCCAAGGTGTCTATTGTTTGGAGGTTGGTAAAGTGGAGTTTGGGGCATTGGTCAGCCTGTTGGATGTGGTGAACTTTTGTTTCTTCACTTGTGCAATGTTTTTCCTTTCCTTCTCTATTAAACTATTCTCTATCTCAACTTGTAAGTTTTTGTCTTTTCTTTCTATTTTCTGCCCTGTTCCACTGGGGTGGGGCGGGGTGGGTGGTGGTGGTGAGCAAGCACCTGCATAGCTGCTTGCTGGGATCAACCCACCCCAACACTGCACAGGCACCTAAAAGTGTGCCGGAAGGAAGCAATAGCAGCACACTGTGGTTCTGTCATAACAGTGCTCACTGAATTAACCAGTGGTGTGAAAGATCCCTATGCCCAGTATTTCTTGAGGTTATTCTAGTCACTTGGTATAGATATTCCTCTTGAAGTTGTACACAACTTTGTATAGTTCAATGAATATCCACTAGACTAGAGAGAAGCCAAGAAAGACTTGATTAGGCTACGGTTGCAATGCTGGACTGCTTGAGTATTTACCAGTTTGTACTTGCTGAGAGGGCAGGTGGTGTTTCCTGTGTTCTACTGAGTACATTGATAGGTGGACTAGAGTTTGGTGGCCAGCCTGTCACCGAGCACATCTCTCAGATGCAAATTAAAACTCATGTTCTTTTTCTGTCTTATTAAGTCTTGTGGATGCTGCAGAAGAATAACTTTAAAAGGAAGATGGAGAATATTTTACCTGACTGATATTTAGGGATAGAAAAGTTGCTAGATCTCCCCTTGTATGTGGAGCTCATGGATATGGATTATACACCTCCCTAGCTTTTCCCATCATAAGGCATGTATTTACTCTGAGCCATCTGCTACTCCTGCTTGCCCAAAGGCATGTTGGATGTTTGGCCTGAAAAATAGACTGAATCTGATATTACAGGCCTGAATCTTAATAACAAACAGGTCATACAGTAAGAATAGATGATTGTGGAGTGATGGGTTGGTGATTGAAGCATTTGTCAGGTAAATTTTAGTTTTGCAGCTGTAAATTGGATTCTGAGTAAGTTGTGAGAATAAGTAGATAACTTTGTACAGACTATTTTGTAAAACATAGATGGAAACATTTATGTCTAAGTCAACCACTCCTTTCTTTGAAACTGTTGAGGACTGCTGAGCTGATTGGCTCAGTGAGTTTGGAAACAATTCTGATGAATTTATTCAAGAAATAGGAAGGCATTATTCTTAGCTGCTGCTCTATGGTGGATCAAGTTGTTAAAACACAAGTAGATGTGGCACTTTGTGATATGGTTTAGTGGTCATGGTGGTATTCAGTCAGAGATTGGACTTGATGAACTTGAAGGTATTTTCCAATCTTAATGATTATTCTAATTTGTCCTCTCCTCAAAAGATTAGGGAAGACTAAAGAGGATCTCTGAAAGTCCTCTCTTCTGTCATCTGCAGAGATGATTGGTAAGTCCTCTCACTTAGAGAATGAGCTAGAAGTCACTTTGAAAGAGAAGGCATGTCAGATTTCATGTTACCTGTTTTATGCAACAAGCAGTAATAAGCTGTCCAGTAACTGATACCCCCTCAAAATACCAAAGTGTGGTCAGAAAACAAAATTGGTAGAATTTGTCTATTTTGTGTTGTGTAGATCTGTATGTTTTGTATATACCTTAAAAGTTTGGAGATTTGGGAAAAATTATCTTGATTATTTTGTATTCCCAGAGAGTTTTGTTAAAAATCTTGACATTCTCTATATTCCTAAATCATGATGTTTTTTAGGAAATTAGGAGTTACTGGGGACTAAGAGTCTTTGGCAGTTTGGTACTGCCACATTGATAAGAAAAACTGAGGTAGACTTCTAGGAGTAAGTTTAGAAAGACTGAGGAATAGCAGTGCTAAAATCTACTTAAACTTAGCAAAGTTTAAATATGTGTATTAAACATATCGATCGAGGTCTTAAATGCAGCAGCCTAATAGCTAAAATTCAGGGGATACTTATCTGTGACATTTTATTAGCATTATCTTAGTATATTCAAAATTTAAACACTTATTAGAGAGAAGAATTTTGAATGAAATGCACAGCTTTCAGCTCCCAGTTGCAGTGTATGATTGGGAAGATACTAACTAGAGAGTTTTCTGCAAACTGTCATGACTTTCTGACTCCTTCTCTGCTCAAAAACTATGATAAGTATCAAACAAAATAATGAATGGTAGAAAAGCATAAAGGATGTTTTTTAGACAATACTACAAACATTAATATAAAAATTAAATGAATGCAATAAACCTGAATGTTGTTAAATACAGCAAACACTTAAAATTACACAATACACTTGTATTATCTTAATGAAATTGGTGCATTTGTGTGGACGATGACATCAGGTTGTTCCTATTTTTATGTAATCGGTCATTTTCCACAAATTTCTTTATTATTTATTGCAACTATTGATAAAAATTCTTACTCTCTCAAAAGCTGTTGGAAGTAGGATGAGCTTATTTATAGCTGATAATTTTGGGAACTTTTCATTTAGTGATAGCCAGAGTTGGCCAGAACCTGTGTTTCTTTTTGAAGGGCATTTCCATACTTTTAGTACGTGACAATTAAATTAGTTTTCTTGTACATTACTAGAAGTACCATAGAATCTACAGCTTCTTTCTTAACTGGTCTAAAACTGTGCATATTTCTGTTCTGAAAAATAATTCTGTAGTTTATTTTTAAGCACTTGCAGGATTTTTTTTCAGGTTGCATTACCATATTGTTACCAGTATTATCAATAAAATTGCTTAATGAAAAAAAATTTAATATTTCCTCTAAATGAGAAATCCTGCTTCAGTGCTTTTATAGCCGATTGAAACCCCATTTTGAATGAAATCAGAGTTAATTATGATGGATAATAATGGTATTGAGTGCATAATAAACATCTAGTTATTTAGAACTGGGAGATAATACAGTTTGAGGCATTTGTTTAGTTGTCTGTAAATCTGGTAAGTGATTTGTGTGCTTGAACACATCCCTGTTGGGAATTTAAAAACTTCACAGAATTACACCTTGTATTCAGCTACTGTTTCAGAGGATGTGGGCATTTCACAGGGCCTGTGTCACATGTACTGTTCCATGCAAATATCTTTGCTGCTATAAAGGGTCTCAAAGGCCATTAGACACTGTGTTTAGAGGTTAAGTCCCCATTACGATCCAGTTATTAAAGTTGTTAGAAATACCTCTACCTGAATTAAGGTACAAATGAGACCAGATGCCAAAGTCAATAGTATTGGTTTTATTTAACAGTAAATGTAAGGCAGTGAAAGAGAGAGAGAAAGGAAGAAGAAAAGGAGGGAGGGGAAGAAAGAAAGTGACAGAGAAAGATTAAAATAGAAGATGTATCACCACTCTGTGTAACCCTGTGGCATCCCTTCGGTCAGGTTCTGGTCTTCTTGGTAGTGGGGGTCCCACAAAACATGGAGTCCAGTGGATTAATATATGTTCAAGAAATGCCAGGCACCTCCCCTGGGGTTGGGGGGGGAGTCTTTTGTGACAGGCTCTGGATTTATTACCTCATTGGATCACATGCAGTCCTCTGGTGGAGGAAGGCTTCAGGAATGAGTCGGGGGGTACTTTGATGGTTTATGACCCTTCTCAACTGCCTCTCACATCAGTGTCCTGTGTGTACGTGGGCTTTCCGGAGTGAGGGCGTTACTCCTTTGGTTTGGTGTGGAGAGATTTCACCATCACACACCCAAAACCCTTCTTCTCCACCATCCCCTGAGCCCACCTAGAGCTGATTCTTAACACATATACATTCTTCTTTCCTGGGCCTTTTTTACTTCTCCTCAGACTTGAGATGATTAGACAATAATCTTATCTCAAGTCCCCCTTCACAGTCCAAATTCCAGTCAGGCTTAGGTGGTTGAAGACAGGGAGTTGCTTCCTTGTAGTTTGACAAAAAGTCTTCCTAGGATTTTGACAATGTTGAAGACATTACTGACATTTCAGTCCATCACAGTCCCACAAGGGTGTCTGCCATAAGGGAAGCTTGAATCTTCCTGCATGATTCAGGCACGGGCTTCAGAAATGTTCTCACCTTGTTGGTTTTCTATCCAAAATATCAACTGGTTTTGGAGAGAAAAATGTCAGTGCACATGCCTAAATGCCCTGAAAGAAATGGGCTCTAGGCTTTGCGTGGTACTTCTCTGCCTATAAGCGCAGTAGTGTCTGCCTATGTATGTGTTGTAAACATAGCCGCAGTAGACAAGTGAAGTACTGTCAAGTTACATGGGTATGAATTCGTGGAGTTCTTGGGGTCGGTATTCAGAATGCACATTTTCTTGTACAGATTCCCTGGTGAGATGACTGGGCTGCGTGTTGGGGATCAAGATGAAAATAGTAGACCTTCTAATAAATAATTTGTCAGATTTATTCTCTAATGGATCTGAAGACTTTGTTTCTGCTTTCCAGTCTTGTTCCCATTTGTTTAGGAGCTTGGCCCTAGACCTGACCTAAGCAGCCTTAAGCTTATTACTTTTAAGATTAGTCTAGACAAAGTAGACAAACTTTGGAGTATGTGTAGGGGTTTGTATCTCCAATTATACTTCAGGGACCAGGACTAGAAACTTTCCTCTTCACTTCCTCCTAAGGTTCAAGGGCAGGTGTTAGTGCTGAGCTTTCAGGAATAGTTCCCTCCATCAGGCACAAATGAATGTTGTTTTTGCAAGAAGCAGTGCCAAAAAAACCTGTTCTTCAGCCCTCAGTTTGATTTGGTCATATGCTCCAGACTAATTCAAAGTGTAGTTTTAGGACTGAATATTTTAGTGCTGTAAAAGTGGAGATGGGAGGGGGCATTGGAAAGGAGAAAGCTTGATATGAAATATAAAATAATGTATTTGGTTATTTCCTTCTGTGAAGATTTCCAAAGCAGAACTGACTAAATTATGATTAAGATGTACCTACCATGAACAGTATTACTTAGATATTTGAATTGTAGTAGTTGAATCCACGGTTTGCTGTTTTGCTTTTTGAGGTATGCATCTGTTAAATAAATCTCTCCTTTTGGTCTTACTAATTTTATGCTTCTGAAGAAGCTAGAAGGTATAGCAGAATTGCTTTCCTTCTTTTAGTCCCATTTCCCTTGAAGAGTCTTTTGTACTTTGTTTTCTTCTGTGTACCAAACATAAACATTTCTCAAAATAAAAAGCAGAACCTAATCTTAGTTGTACACCCAACTAATAAGCCACACATAATTTATCTTGTCTTTGGATAGCTAATTATTCAGTAAACTTTGCTTGCTCTCTCTACCTTTAGTATCCCAACAGTGAGCTTCTATTATATGCGTTGATATTTTAGTTGATAATATGTTATATTATCCAAAAGTGACTTTCTTATATCTTTCTTATAAAAAAAGTTCCTAAAAATAAATCAAGTAATATTGTTGCCCTGCTGAAATAGAGGTCCGGTTTATTAACTTTAACTTCACTATTAGTAGTCTGAGTCATCATCTCTTCTGCTTATGGGATTTCTAGCAAATTCAAAAAGACATTTGGATTTTCACTGTATGCCATAATTTTCTATGTCCGGGCATAGCTGTATGTTATCCATGAGAGATGTACCTGAGTGCATGCTGAAACTGATGCTCTGCTTGACAATTCCTCGCATTCATCTGCCTTAGTTGCATAAAGGTGCTCACATGGGTTTGTATAGATACTATTTAAGAAATCTTTCTCGAAGAGCTGTACTGGGATGATTTTTACCTCTTGCACAATCAAGTTACACTTAAATACTTCTTGTATAGTACCAATAACTGTATCTTTGCAAGAATGTTTTTCAGTATAATTTTTTTCTGGTTATGGCTTTTCTTAGATTGCTGAAGGATTTTGACACATAGACACATCCATTCTCTCCTTTTATGTAACTTAAGGTCAGTTCACACACACAGATCGATTTCACTTTTAGATTGAAGTGTTAGGGAGTCCACCTTCTGAAGTTCTGAAAGGGCTAATGCACCTTCTCCTGGGACAAGGTGAGAGGATGGATGACCAAACAGACCGTGGCATGGTTTAGAAGCAGCGCTAGAATAGGAAAGCTTGTTTCAGTAAATTTTCTTGTGGCCACTTTCAGATCTTTTGTGGTCTTTGGCTCGGTAATCAAATGTGCAAGTACAGTTAAGTTGGTGGTAATATTGTGAGTCTGCTCAAAACCGAAAGATGTGTACCAGAGATGGAAAAGCAGACGAGTACCTGTTGACAACTACAAGCATATCACCAGTGCACACAGAGATGCAGTTGAAACTGGCCATAGATGTCAAAAACTACAAGAAATGGTTCTTCAGGTATGTAAAAAACAAGCAGAAACAGAAGGAAAATATCCTGCTGTCTAACAGGAGAGGTGAATTAGTCACCAACAATGCTGAAAAGACAGAGGCTCTCAACACTTTTACCTTTGTCTTCACCAGCACTGTTGAGCCCCAGGCCTTGGGAAAAAAACTCAAGGTAGATGCAAGCACAAATCTGCCATCACTGAAGGAAGAGCTGGTATCAATCCCCAGGGATCACTGTTGGGCCCAACTCTCCTTAATGTCTTCATAAGTGATCTGGATGGTGGGATCAACTGTACCATGATGATGATACCAAACTGAGTGGAAGTCACAGAAGTTTGGATTGGAAGGGGCCTTAAAGATCATCTAGTACTAATGTCTCTCCCTGCCATGGGCAGAGACATTTCCCACTAGATCAGGTTGCTCAGAGTCCCATCCGACCTGGACTTGAGCACTTCCAGGGATGCAGTATCCACTACTTCTCTGGGCAACCTGTTCCAGTACCTCAAAGTAAAGAATTTCTTCTTAATATCCAATGCAAACCAACGCTCTTTCAGTTCAAAGCCAATACCCATTGTCCTATCATTACGTGCCCCTGTAAATGTCCCATCTTTCTTGTAGTCTTCCTTTAAGAACTGGAAGGCCGTAATTAGGTCACCCAGGTGTCTTCTCTTTTCCAGGCCAAACAATCCCAGTTCTCTTAGTCTTTACTCATAGGAAGGGTAGTCACCCAGTGGTACCTTTACAGTAATCTGAAGTTGTTCATTCCATTAAAATTTTATTGTGAATCTTTAGCAACAATTATAAGGAATCCTTTTACATTCTGAAACTGAGTTGCAAAGAACTTGGCAATGCCATCTCTGTGGCCAGTAATTAACGTTGGGGGCTTTATCCTTTTATGTGCTCTATAAAAGGATAGGAGTGTGTTACAGAGACTTTTTCACTACCATCTGAACAGGTGCTCTAGTGTGCTTTTATCACAGCAGTTATGCCATTATGTGTTATGCATGTATTATTACAGCAGCTATGTTTGCTGAAATGCATCCCACATCCTCTGAGCCATCCTCAGTGAGGTGCAACGTGCTACTTAGCTGTTATTAACTCAACGTTTTTTTCTTTCTCTTGCTTATCCATTCTTTTTCATCCTCCCTTTACTTCCTTTGGAGATGTACGGTCCTATTTACCTGCCACACACCTCTTACTTTTCCTGTAGTGACAAACCTTTCTGAAACAGAGTAAGATGAACCCTCTGGGGTTGTTTTCAACCTCTGTTGACGACACGGTGTGAAACAGAGAGGCACAGAGGGCCCTCTATTAAGCTTAAAGCAAAAACCAAACAAATGACACCCCCCCATCCTGTATTTATGGCTTCTGCCTAGTGTTTAAATGAACATACGTATTACATATGTTGAAGTTAGAGATTCACTTATGGTACGTCTCCATATGGAAGGCAAATCTTTAAGTTCCTTTTGCTTGGGATGCAGTTTGTCTCTTGCTGCAGGGAATTAAAACATTAAGGCATAAAAATGCAGACATTTTTCAGTCTAACAGTTAGACTGCATCTTACATTCTTGGAAAAGGAAGATGAGTTATTCTGAAAAAAGTATTTTTTTAAAAATTTTTTTTTCTTTTTTAAGAAACAACAGCCATCCTTAGTAACAATCTCAAAGCACATCTAAAATGAACACTTTATTGGGCCAAGCCATGTGTTTGGCATCACACCAAAACACTATTGGGCATAATTAGAAGAAATGCCTCTCCAGCTGATGCAAGCAGGAACAGCGTTAGGCAGCTGGTGTTTAATCACATGTGCGTGGCTAAGATTGTGACAGAATGTGAAAAGGGTTAATACTCTATTGAATGTGTGGCTTGTGATTCCTTTTTTTTTCCCTAGGGTGTTTTTTGTTGTTGTTGTTTTGTTTGTTGTTTTGTTTTGGTTTTTGTTTAGTGGCTTAGGTAATTAAAATCCTGAAATTGTCTGTTATGTGAATGATGGCACACAGAGGCACTGTTATGCCTCCTTGTTATGCTGAAGCATTTGTTTGAAGTCTTGTATTCGCTAAGATGAATGTTGTGTGTCAGGAAGACACCGTTTCTTCCTGAGTACATATTCCTTAATCTTGCCATCACCCTTTCAAAGATTGACCCGGTCTTGACTGGAGATCAGCAATATTTGACCCAGACAACGTGAGAGAGTACCAGTGTGATGTCTGGGCCTTTGAAATGTCTGAAATCATAAAATTGTTACTACATCATATAGCACTGCTTGTAAAGGTGCAAAATACGAGGCTGGAAAATACTGTTGTTGTAGTATCTTGCTTTGGCCTGCTGTTCATGATTAATGTCCCAAACATTATTAAACCACTGTTATCCCTAGCTGTCAACAGTGATGCTAGATGCTGTATTTGTACTGTTTACATCAAACATGCTTGGATAAAAGATTTAAGTGAATCTGATACAAATGTTCTCATTGGTGTAAAATAGCTTTTAATCTAATGCGTTTATTTTTTTCATTAAAATGTTTTCTTTAAAGTATTTTTTCTTTGGTGTGTACAATGTAGAAAGGGTACACACCAAATAGAACGTGGGGAGTGTTTATAACTATTGAATCTCATTTGTAAATGACATATAAAGTTTATCTTTGTATTAATGAAACTGCTAAAGCTAATTGTAGCCATTCTAAAATGTGTTCATGTCACTAAAATTTGATATTTTGGGATTTATTTTTATTCCTCTTGTGTAACAGTGTAAAGAAATAAAATATTCTTTGTGTGGATATATTTAAAATGTCTTATTCTGTCCCTATGGTCTCGCTGCTTTTGTGTTTGATTTATATATATTTAAAATATAAAAAGTTACTGTATTGTCCCTTTACTTTTTGTATAGCCATGTGGCTGTCATATCTTTTGACTTTTTAGTTTCCTTTTCATTTGAAATGTTTCCACTTCCTCAAGTGAAAATGAAAATGCTGTTTGATTCAAATACTTTGTGATCAATAGCAAACTGCTATTCATTGCCAATGTCTAAAGCCTCTTTTTCTTTATGACGTTCTTTGATTAGATTAGTTATTAGTAATAACTTCTTCAGGTTTTATAAATGAGAAGTTTACATAGACAGTAAGAAACTTGTTAATAGTTTAAAGAATTATAGGCAATATAGGCAAAACCTGGTAACGTGGCTTTATATTCCTTAAGCAGTTTAAACAAAATGACTGCTGTAAGGTTTTAAGGGACATTTAACAAGTCAAATATTAGAGACTACAGAAGCTGGTAATGGAACTGCAGATTTTACCTGTGATTCTGTTAATGCTATGTTATTCCATAATTTTAAGTAAAGAAAGATTTCTGTTCCTCTTGAACAATAAAGTACCATATCTTAGCAGTCACCTTCTCTTAGCTCCACTGGGCAGTTTGCTTGATTTGTTAGAGAGCATAAGATTAAGTAAATTTCAAAAGGATGTTTGTTTGACCACAATCTCTGTAACATTTCAGTGGAGAAAGATGGTTATGTTATTTGCTTATATTAAAAATATAGGAAGGCCAGGAACTGGAGGAAAACTTACGTAATTGGTGAAAATATGAAGTGGAAAACTTCTCTGGCAGTTTGTTACCTTTGTGATATTGCTAGCATGGCTTTTTTTATGTTTCACTTTAATGAATAAAAACCTGCTGAGATTATGATTCATGTTTACTTTAAAACAATAAACTTTGAATGGTTTCTTACCTGAACTCTCAGTATAATCTATGTTTATGTTTTACTTTCTCTAATAAAAAGTTTGAACTTAAAATCACACTTTCTTTTAAAAGAAGTAAAATAGGCTTTAAAAGCTACTGCCTCTCATCTTCACAGAGCTTTAGGTGGGTAGATACTGCTCTTTGTGCTTTGCAAACAGAGGCTTGGTGGAAAGTTAAGAGTTTTTTAAAAGAGGCAGGAAATGTGCGAGTTCTAGGAATCATTAGCAGAATGGGCCCCAAAGTGTCCTTACTTGATTGGGTGTGGGGGAGGAGAAGATACAATTTTACAATGTAAAGTTGGACTGATCTGTAGGTTGAATTCCCATTCCAGTTGTCCTTCTACAAGCATGACTTAAGATGGTACCTGTCTTAACACTTTTCTTCAGGGGTAATGAGCAGAATAATGGCAAAAATTTGTCTTCTGTATGTGGGCCATGATAAATAGGATTTAATTGCCACTCCATTTAGGTCCTTGTTCCCAAACCAGCAGATCTTAGCAGGATCATTTGGTAGTACAGATATTTCAGAGCTGTGGGCAAACAGATATATTTCTCTCAAATCTGAAGGAATTAGTTAACACTTATAGTGTCTGCAGAAAGACAAGCAGTATCCGATCCACTCTAAAGGCAGTTGATGCAGGCAGGTATCTGCATCAGCAGGCTTTATGTGAAGGCAGGTAACATACTTTTTTTTAAACAAATGTAAGTTTATACTACATCTCATAGGACCACATAATTTTTATCACAGAATGAGAGAATATGCTGTGTTGGAAGGGACCCATCACAATTATCAAGTCCAGGTCCTGGCCCTGGGCAGAACACCTCAAGAGTCACAGCATGTGCCTGAGAGTGTCATCCAATGCTTCTTGAACTCTGTCAGGCTTGGTGCTATGACCGCTTTCCTGGGGAGCCTGTTCCAGTGCCTGACCACCTTTGGATGAAGAACTTTTTTCTGATATCCAATCTAAACCTCCCCCAACTCACCTTCATGCTTATTCCTGGAGTCCCATCACTGGTCACAAGAGTGAAGAGATTGGTACTTTTTGACCTGGCTCTAATATGTTGCAGAATAATAGCCCAAGTTCATAAACTTTACCTTGTGTTTTATGTTAGTGGAGTAATTGCACCTGTCCTGTGCAGGGCCAGGAGCTGGACTTGTTGATCCTTGTGGGTCCCTTCCAACTCGGCATATTCTGTGATTCTGTCCCCTGCTTTCTGTTTGCTAGATGTTTTTGTTTGCTTGTGATGTTCTGCTGAGAGTGGGTGTCATGGACCAGAAGTGAAGGGTATGTGTGAAGTTTGCCTATAAATGAGATGCAGAAGCCTTGGGTGACTGCTCTGCTAAACCAACCCCCTCAGGGACCAGCAAGTTCTGAATGCACATAGGCAAGTGTGGAGCACCATTTACTAGTTAGAGATCAACTGTAGGGCTTCAGGGCTGTATTTGGCTCCTTGGCTATGCCTGTGGTCAGGAGGGTGTGCCCTTACTTGTCCTGTGGAGTTCCAGGTTTTCTATTTCAGGAAGTATTAATAACTTGATGAACAAAGAAGAAAGAAACAGTTCTTTAAAATTCAGTTTCCTAACAAATGACTCTGCTGAAAATGCTTTAAAATCTCCTACAGGTGTCTGTGAAAAGTGACCTTTTCATAAGTGGCTTCAAACTTTCGTAAATTACTGTGCGTGTTATTTCAGAAAGGGCAGTTAAGTTAATAATATTACAATTATGTTGTTATATGTTTTTATAAAGGACCATAATGCTACAGAAAAAGTATTTGAGTGCAAGTATAAAATAAGTAGGCAAAATGGGGTGATCTTTAATAGCTAATGGCAATTCTGTCATTGGAACCGTATGAGACTGTTGTACCTTTTTTGTTGGGTTCAAACAAAAATGGTCAGGTTAGATTCCCTCAAAGCTTGGATACATTACTTCCCTTCTGTAATGGTGGCTGTAATGTTCATGGCCTGTTTTCACTAGGAGCAATGCTGGTATGAGTTATGTGTCGTATATCCACTGAACATTTCAAAAGCTGCAGTGTTGTTTGGCTCTGTCTGCTTCTAGGCTTGAACATACCCTCTCTGTCCCCTTCACAGTTAAAGATTTTATGTTTCCACATTTTGTAACTTCATTGTTATAACATTTGTCTTCAAGATATCAACTGTTGTGGTAGCTTTTTTTCAAAAAGCATCTTAATGCAAGGTGGGAAAACAAGCGGACCTGACAAGTCAGTGACATTTCTCTGTTTGTGACTGGAACGCTGCATCTGGATTTGCTTTTGTGCTGTATTGCAAAGCTGATGGCTAAAATACAAATGCAGTCATTAAGTGAAGAAAAACTTTAAGGGTAGTTGGATGAAAGGAGAGAGTTCTGTTGGAGGGGGAAGTAATTTTACTAACTCTGTTTTAAATTCCTTAAATTCTGGATGGCTGTTGGTCTTCAGGCATGGTAAGAATCATGCAGATCATTAGGTTTGTAATGAAAGCATTAATTGTTTTAAAAATAATCTAAATCTGTATCTTATCTGCTACCATCAGAAACTGTAGCTGTGCGTTAGGGTTCATTAAACAATTCAGCTGTGGGCACCTTCTGAAATTAAATAACTTTGAGAATCATTTCAGTAAAAGGCTTGGAACAAGTACAATTTGAGATGGGTAACAGCTGTGTTTTGGTGTATAGATATGAGTCTGTTTCACAGAGGAAATAAAACTGTGCCGAAATAGACTGTAGTCCTGAAGAGAACCCTGCTCTAAGTGTGTGTGTGCGTTCCAGTGGTGAGATTAAAACATCTCTAGGCATACTTTTTTCAGTTTTCTGATAGCCCTTTTATTCTCTTTATCTCTTACAATAGTTCAATGTTGTGCTATGATAATATTTTTTTCCTATCATAATTTTCTTGCCCTGTTTTGCTGGTTAAAAATGGCTAAGCACTTGTCAAGAAGGATGCCTTTCTCTGCATTAGCACTGGAGGCTGTTAATGACCTGAAAGCTCCCAGCGTGGGCTGGCTCAGAGGAAGTCTTCCTGTAGGTTGTAATCTCTTACTGCTATTGGGAGCAAAGGTTCAGTTACATAGATTTCTCTATAATACTCGTGTTAGTGGTGCTAAAGGAATAATTTCCACTTTGCCTCATCGCTGGTAACTTTTACTCAGGGAGGAGAGAGAATAACCACCTCCTGAGTGACCTCTGCCTGTTACCATGTCTTGCCTGTGCTCTGTGCCTTTTGCCTCCCTTCTATTGAATCCTGATTATTAGCATTTTGAGATTTTTTTAACTGGTTTAATTGAAGTTCCAGCCAAGTTCTGCTTGCTTGAAAAGGTCTTTGAAGTTTGTGATGTGAATTTGTATTTTTATAGCATTAATAAAGCCATGTTATTTGTTTGTTCTCATCTAGGTGCTTGAACTGGGATTTGATTTCTCATCCTATGGATCACTGAATGAGTAACAGATGGCCTTGCCTCGTCTTACAGGCGCTTTACGCTCCTTTTCAAATGTCACTAAACATGAGGATTACAGTGAAGAATTAGCTGACTTAGTGGTAAAACTTTTTTCTCTTACAAAACATAATTATAGTAAGAATTGTTTGCTTTCTTCATTTGCATTTCTATTTCATAAGAGTGGGCAAGCAAAACTGGGCAGAGTGTGTTCCTGTGTGTTCCTTCATTGTGTCCTCACTCAAAGTCAAATTTACTGTAGCTTTGTGATTTATACTAGGCCCTTAAAATCATGATGTGTCATATGGATAGGGTTGCTTGGCTGTGTTGGTACAGCCCTGTTAATTCATCTTTCAGGACACTGGGTAGGGCTGGTGTGCTTTTAGCTCTGAGCTCATGTAGAGCTGAGAAGCCAAACATTTCCTTTTTAATATTAAGTTCATTGAATTTAGGTACTTTTTTAGTTTCCCATGAAGTAATGCATTAAAACAGCAGATGCCTCGTGGGAACCTGTAATGTGAAATGAGTTTGGAATCTTGGGAACTCTAAATCTCTTGAAGTTGCAAGAGTTTGGCTTTATAGAGAATTTTGCTTTGGAAGAGTCAAGTAGTGAGAGAGTGTGTGTGCATTTGCATATCCTTCTTCGTTACACTCAGGAAAGAATCTAGAACAGGTAGCAGGAAAACTGCTTGCAATCATTGCTATGTACTGACTGAATGCAATTGGAAGGAGGTGTTTTTACCTGGTGTCTAATTTTAAAGGAACCTTGATATAGTAATTTGAAATAAATAAAAAAGCTCAAATATTTTGCATTTTCAGACTAAAAGGTCAAAACTACAGGCACAGTTGCTGAAGTCTGATCTTACTTGGAAGAAGATAATAAAGTTCATTGACGACAATTTGGACAAAAAAGAACACCAAACTGTAAATGGTGATTTAAAAACTATATTACAAGCTGCAAAACAAATAGGTATGTTTTCATTATCTAGTAGTCTAAGAATACACTGTTTTCTTTCAGAATGGGGGCGAGTTCAAGCTGCTTTCTGCCTGCATACTTTGCATATGGGTACAATTTTAGTTCTACCTCAACACCAGTTTTTACCCTGAAATATCTTTGAAACTCCAGTTAATCTAATATGCACATGGGTAATTTGGTCTTCTGTCTTATTTTAAGATATGATTCCATTGTGGATATTCATGGTTTTTTGACAGCATTGTATTGTGGTGTGTGGTATGGTTTGTGATCGACAGTTACTAAGCAGAAACAACAGATTCTTTCGAAATGACAATACTCTGAGAAAAGAACAATCTTGATGTTGTTTGCTTTAGTTCCATGTAATTGGTATAATGAAAAATTGGTCTGCTGCATAGCTGGATAAAAATATAAGAAATATTTTCTGCTTTTTAAGTATTTGGTGTTGAGGAGAGAAATAAATAATAAATTTCAATCATCTGGAATTAAACTTTTAAAACTGAAATATATTATGGCAAAGAAAGTGGAAGTGTGAACACATAGTTCTGATTGGAAAAACTAAACCTAATTCAGCTTTTGCTTTTGGCAGAATTTAACTTCATCAGTCTTAAACTGAGCGCATAGCTCAAGCTCTTGCTGTCACATATTTTAAGAATTTTTCATTTCAATCTCATAGGTATATTTTCCCCTTTTCTGATTCTGTTTCAAATATCTTGAATAGAACTCTAAGTGAAAAGACTGAGAGAATTAATATATATATAAATATATTTGCCTGGTTTTGGAATTATAGAGCAGTTTTTTATTACAATACAGATGTTAACCTGGCACACTTACATGTCTATTTCTTGACAGGTTTTTTTGAAATACCTAGTAAATTGTGAAAGAAACAAATATCTAAATACAGACTTTCAAAAAAGACTAGACAAGTTATTCATGTTCAACATGTAGTCATCTATTTTGCTGTACAGTTGCAGAATATGTCTGTTAAAGCTATTCATGGTTATAGTGGATATTGCTTTAATGAGCCATCAGAAGTATAATTTTGAATATTTCTCAAATCACTAACAAAAATGTTTTAAACTTCTCTGGTGATACACGTGTTCTGAATTTTGCTTTGTGGTTCATTCTTCCATTTTAGTGACATACCTCTGTTGTTTTTACAAATTGGGTCCTTTTTTTTTCTTTAATCCTCTTTTTTCTAATACAAGTAGTAGAGCTAATGCTATTAGTAGACTTTTAGCTTCTTCGGGCTGGAATTTAAGCATCTGGCTGCCTGTCTTTCTGCGACAGGGAAGGGCCTTTCTGTCTTTCTGGGAAGGGCCACCTCTTTACCCCAAGCCAAGTACCTCTGCTTCAGGGTACAGATTTCAGCTGGCACTTGGAACACACAAGATTTGAGGGAAAGTCATGCAAGATGGGGATTGAGTTTGCACCAACCATCAGTACCTAAAGTTAATAGGAAAAGTTGCAGTCTGTACTGATAATAGATACGTATTGATTGAGAAAGCTGTTTTAAATGTCTGCTATGTACAGTTTAATCATAAGAGGTGCTAGACTAAAATGTTCACTGGCAAACATGTGATTATAAAGTTTGCAATGTAAAAAAGTAAGACCATATGTAGTATAGCAAGTAGGAAAAAAAAATCCAGTGATGTAAAAAAAGTTATAAACAAAATAAGTGTTTGCCATTCTTTGCTGCAAATGTTATCAATGAAAATAAATTGACAAATTTGTGTTTTCTGTATTAGTGACAGAAACATGTATTAGTTGTGTGATTTTATATTCAATTATTTTTTTTTTAAATTTTAACTTTTGCCAAAGATGACTGCAAAAACTTTTTAATTTCCATCTGCCTCCCTCAACTTTTAATAGCAGGCCTAGCCAGTGTGGTGGGTAGGTAAAGCAAATTGAAAGACTTGAAAGTAATAGTGGTAAATTTTTGTTTGATGAAGTAGAGAAGACAAAACAAATGAAAACAGATGCATGATTATTTAGTTAGAACAAGTTAGAAAGAAACCATCAGCCTTGACGCTTCTGAATAAACACGTATAATGTTATGCAGACACAAATCAGAATAGATTGCAGTGATTGAAGCACAAACTGAACTGATAGTAATGTTCCAACCACCATCATCAGAAATGTATAGTAGGGAAAGAGAAATTTTTACTTTAATTTCAAGGAAATTAAATCTCAGCCTAGGCAACAGATACTGTATTATTGATTCACTTTATGGGGTAAATTTTGCTTAATGAAATGATCTGATTGGCATAAAAACAAAAAGAGTAGCTTCTAGTACTCCATCTTTTGCCATCTTGTCTGGCTCATTTTATTGAGATGGGAGGGGTAGTATTTTCTCAAGAGATGTTTCTACAAATAGGAGATGTTGATAATAAAGAAGAATTAGCACATAGTAAATCTGAGAGCTTTTTCTCAAAGCCTTCAATTGCTCTTTTAGTTTAGTAATCATCTGAACTTCTGTTCCAACACAAGTGACTTTAAACAATAATATGTATTTTTATGTTAGGAGTATAAGAGTGAGCTTCATGCAGCCAAACCTAGGACTACAAGTTTTCAGATGTGAGGTTTTTTTTTCTGTGATTCCTGTATAGCTAATGCTAAAAGGGAGGGGCTGAACCACCTTTTTCCTTTGAG
This sequence comes from Manacus vitellinus, assembly GCF_001715985.3. Lineage (NCBI taxonomy): Eukaryota > Metazoa > Chordata > Aves > Passeriformes > Pipridae > Manacus > Manacus vitellinus. Next base: position 26,411,319 of record NW_021940604.1, read on the forward strand.
ATATATTTATATATGTTATGTATCTTCCATATATAGGTATCTAATTATCTTGTAAATATCACCTCCAGTCCTCTCCATGAACTTTTCAGCTTATGGAAGTGCACCACAGGGAAATTCAAGCTAAATAATGAATTTTTAGGCATCTCCATTTATATGTTATGTTTCTAGTTATGCAGCCTTTCTCCATCTGCTTATACTGGATTTTTTTCCTCCTTTCTGTTACATTGTGGGGAAGAAACCCCTTGCTTTTCCTGGGGTTAAATCTACCCTAAGTTGAATCAAGTCACAGGTAAATAAATTCTGCATGTTGCTGTCATATAAAACAAATAAAATACCCAGTATGCTGGCTGTTTTTGTTTAGTTTATGCTTGATGACTTAAAATTTTGTTTGGTAGTGACATTTTAGTTCATCATATGGAGGTTTTGCTTATGTTTTCCTTGAATACCTTTGTGAATATTTGTGTAAGAAGTAAATTCATGTTTTTATCTAATAATGTATTGTTTATTGGCATAATATGACATTTTGTAGATAGAAATCTAAATTAATGTATTTATTTGCTTTAATTATTTTGACCAATTTTTCTAAATAACACATAATTTGTAGTAATTCTACTGGGAATTACTGCAAGAATTCAGTAATTCCCGGCTGAGTTCTGTATATTTAGTGTGTTATGAATATTCAGACTAGGCAGTGTATAAATAGTGAGACAAAGAGGAAATTTGTTATCATTAAAGAGCTCATAAATATACTGTTGTGAGTTTAAGACCTCTGGCAAGTTTTTTTCTCTAGCTTGGAAAAATAAGAAAGCATTGGTAATTCTGAATATGAATTTTTAGTATGTAGAAAGATAATGAAGACAGATGCTTTATTATCATATACCTCTTATAGTTCCGTACCTTGCAACAATTGTTACTTGTTATGGTCTTCTTTTGATATCTCTGTTGATGAGACTTGCAGCAAGAAATTGAATACAGTTCTGCTATAGGTAATGAAAGTAGTATGTATTAGTAGTACTTTAGTAGTGTACTTCATTAGTATGAAGTGTATAAAGTTACATTTGGTTTTGTTAACAGTTGGAGCTGAAAATGGACAAGAAGCAATTGAAAGTGGAGCTGTTTTTCTTTTTAAGACATTTCACGGGAAAGAATGTGTTGGCCATGATGAGACAAAGGTGATCAAGGAGATGTTTGGGCCATTTCCATCATCATCTGCTACTGCAGCTTGTGATGCCACATCTCGGATTGCTTCTCACTTCTCTGAAGAACAGCTTACAGGCCTCATACAGATGACTGAAGAGCAAAATGGTGATAACAGAGTGTTCTTTGGTAAAAATATAGTGTTTTCATTTGATATGCATGATTTGGATCACTCTGAAGAGCTGCCTGTGAATGGTGAGGCTGATGCACAGAAAAATATAAGCTTAGATTATAACAAATTTCTGAATAACCAGCTGAATCACTTACAGAATTACTGTGCTGAGAAATCTGATCTCAAGTCTTTGGAAAAAGTAGATGATTCTTTTTTATGGTGTGAAGTTGGAAAGTACCTGAAGGAATTTCAAGGGGGTAACCCTGGAGGGCCAACAACAGAAGACCTCTGCTGTACATTGTATGAGATCCTTGCTTCTACCAAAAGTGGCGATGAACTGCAAAATGAGGTACAGTAGCGTATGAACCAGACTGTGTATATTTGAATACTACAGAAAAATACAATTATTTCACATTAGTCGATGTCTATATACTTTATCCAAGTATTGTCTCTGCTTTTTTTTTTTTAATTTATCTTGAGAGAAATCACATGTCAACATCATGATTTACCAGGCAAAAGATGGATGCAGCATGAGTTTTATGTAAATAGTGTCCTTTTCCCCTGTAATGGACAGGCTATAACTTTTTTTTTTGGTGGCCATTTGCTCAGCTTCTTGCTACTTTCTTTTTAAGCAGAAACCAGTTTAGGCTGCCTATAAAAGTGTCAAGAACTTGCAAAAGCAAACTGAAGTAGCTTCCTTGGGCAGGTTTCATCTCCAGTTTTCAGAGCCTGCAGCTGGAAGGCTGTGCAGGTGGTGCTACTTTAAAATTTTGTCATATCACATCTGTTTCTTTGAATAAGGAAAGAGGATGGCTGGGTTTCTTACAAGAATGGCAGAGAAAGCTTGAGGGAGAGGGAACAGTTACTGGAGTTGTAGGATAAGTGTAGTAGCAGAAGGGGGGAAAAGCATGATTAAAGGCTGGGGAAGAGGTTTTCCAGGTGTGTGCATAAGATAATCTAGGCAAGAGAGAACTTGTTTTGAACGGGGTTGGGAAAGAATTCCTGCAATTTGCTAAATTTTTTTTCCTGTGCACTTCTCTGTTAGGTTTACTTTATTCTTCCTAACTTGCCCTGCTTTCCTCCCCTGAAAACATCCAGTACTTAAATTCACAAACTGACTTTTCAGAAAGACTTTAAATTTGAAAATTTGCTACTGAAATACAACTGATGGTAGGAATAAACAGTAATGAAATACACTATAGTGAAAATTTTCAGGATTTTTGCCATTACAGTTGCAGATTTAATTCTTACAAAAAACATTAAGTCATAGAGTATTTCATCTTAGGTTTAAATAACTATGTATTGATATCTAATGCAAAATGATATAGTTACTGAAGCTATATTATTGTTTTGTTTGGTAATCAGTAGACCTCATTTTGGCCACCCTTTGAGCTGCATTCTGCATATGAATATTTTCTTACAGACTACTTCTAATTTGAGATCTTAAATATAAATGGAAGCTGGTCTAATTTCTACTGCATTGAAATATATTTGAAAAATAACACTTTAAGCCATGTCTGCAAACAGTTTCATATTTTAAGTGGTTGTATTGAAGGATGACTCATGAAAATAGAAAACTGAACAGGTCTTGGATAAGGAAATTGGATAAAGAAACTTGAATGTAAAATGAAACACAAAAAGAATATCTTCATTTGTCATAGGGACCTGAAGTTTATAATTCCATACTTCTGCATAATACCTACTTAATACCTGAGTCTACTTTGTAAAATTTGTTAAAGGAAAGGCTCAAAACCTTTCACTCGAAGCAAGAAGAAATAACATTATTTTTATTTCACAACTTTATGATCATAATGGATTGCTAAATGAATTGGCAGAAAGTTCAAGCTATCAGTTTTTATGTAGGTCACCATTAAAGACTTCTTTTCCATTAGTTTTTGGAGCAAAGAATTTTTGGCAAAATTTCTCTTTTGATGGCTTTACAGTTTTAATTTGATAATATGAAAAAATTGTTTGCCAGCAAACTGAAGATTATTCAGCAAGTTTCTTTTATATGAGTCACTCGAGAGAAGAAGGATTTTTTCCTTAGTGTCTGAAAACTATATCTTATTTTTGATTTTTAAAAGAAATTAGTAATAAAAAATAAAAATAAAAAAAAGCAAAGATCTCCCCATTTTCCTTATTTTGGTCCCCATGTTGCTTTTCCTTGCAACACTCTTATTTCATTGTTCATTGTGCAATGTGGGGGTTGAGGAGGGAGTAAGACAAATTTGAACGTGATCACCTTTTGTTAAAAGCTAGCTGGCATTTGTATTGTGCTCTCTGTAAGCATAGTTGTGGCTTGAAAATTTCTTCTGGGCTTTAGATTTTACTATTACTGAGGAGTTGTTGTTTTTATTACAGCAGTTTTGTTGGTGCCATCATTAAGAGCAGGTGGTGCTTTTAAACCTGAAGGTAACCCATTTCTAGAACTAGGTCATAGGTTTGCTGTATGAGATGGTATAACAAGTATGTGATTGATCATGCATACTGAAAATCTTACCTTACTTGGAGTAATGTATACATGCTAAAGTGTCTATGCTCTATAATAATTCTTTTAAATAAAAATCCAGATCTGTAAAACACATTTTTATATTTTAAATATAAAGATACCACTGTCTGGTTATTATTAAACAAGAAGAGAACATGCTGGTGGTGAGGATATTGGTGAGTGGACTTCTGTAAGACAATTTCATTTGAGATTCATTCTGAGATTCCAGACCACATTAAGAATATGAACATTTTATATCATTTCAGGTATGCCATCCTGGTTGTTTTTTGGGGTTGTTTAGTGTATGTACAGGCACACATGTATGGTATTTAGGTTTTTATCTACTTAATGAACTCTACAAGGAATTGAAATCAGTTGCTTTCTCTAGCAGCATGTGGCTTATGTTTAAAGTGGTTGGCAAGGTAGAAGAAATACTTTGTTCTTTGTTTTCACTATTTAAGAACATACCACTCTTCCTTTAGGACAGTTTGTTTTTCTGGCATATCACTGGTGACTCTAAATTAGAGGAAAATTGGTTCTTATTATTGGAGTGATATTGGAGTTATAATTTATTTTTTAAGTGTTTGAGACATGACTTTTCATTTAAGACATAAGTTCTAGTAACCCTAAATGACAGCTACACACTTTTCACAGTGTCTCAGATTTTGTTGATGAATATAAGATGGTGATGATGCGGTAACAAGACCATTATTTAAAAACAGGAAGAAAAAGCGGATGGCCAATTACAGAGTTCAGCCAATGACTCTTGTGGTTTTTTATTATTATTTTATATTAAAACTTAGTATGCAGTGTATTTCTCAAGTTGAGCACTCAGTTTCTAATATATGATGCTTTCGGAATGAAGACTGGAGCCATCTTGAGAGCATTTTAGCGGTATTTCCACCTATCACCTCCCAGGGTAACTAGGAAAAAGTTAGAAGGGTTTATTATTACTGTTTGATTACACCATGCTGTTCTTAGAGGGCTTCTCTTTCTTCTGTGAACTCTTGTTGTAGTTTATCTGCAAAATTTATCTGAATTTTATTTTGGAAATACCTGTCTATTTTTACACTAAGGCAGACGTACATTATCACAACAAAACATTTCCCATAAAGTAACTAGAGGAAAAAAAGGAAGTTCAATCAGAATTGTGTTAAGCTCTAATTAATACAGCATACATTATGAAAATTCGTGCATTCTATTCATCTTGGGACAAGGAAAACTTTGCCCAAATAAAATTAATAATGATGTCATTCAGTGTATTGGATTAAATGGTGTTTCCCAGACAAAATCATTTTAAATGATGTGTAAATGACTAGAACACTAGGCTGAGATGTGAAACAGCAGGACTGTTTCAAGAAAATTACATTGTAAGTAGTAGTTTCAATAGTGTGTAATAGTACGTATATTTACTTATCTCTACACGATACATTTATTTGCCATATAATAGGACACAAGGTACTTAATGTGTAGGCTTTTTCTCTGCTTTATAGTTGTGACTGTTTTCCAGCTCTGCATTAAAAGGTTAACATATATATGTACTTGGAACTATAGCGTCCAGAGGTTCTATAAGTTAAATACAGGCCACCTGTATTACAAACTGTCATAGTGTGAAAAAACATTCCTTTATATTTAATTTCTAACAACAATTTAGTATTCATCACTCCTACCAAAAATGTAAGATATGTTTTCTTCCTTGTTGTCATAAGCACCTGACATACGGTAAGAGATCAAAGGGTAGTAACGTGGAGTTTGAAGGTCCTCAGTCCTTCCTTCAAGGGTGAAAAACATTCATTTCAAATCAAAGTACACCTGAAATCAGAAAAGTCCAAGTTGTGGAATATAGGTTTTATATGATGAAAAAAAAGAGGTCATGAATTGGGCAGCACCTCTTCCTGTATGTATTCCTTATTAGATCCATCCAGTAATATACTCATCATTAGAGCCAAAAAGTTATTGCTTTAGTACTGAAATTCAGTTCTTTTCGTACTTATTTCAGAATGGAAGTTAACAGATTATTTTGTTGCTTGATTAAGTAGGATTTTTTTTTCAGTGTAGTGTTCTCTGAATGCTTGATTTAGCAACAGGCTTTTAGACAGTTTTCTCCAGCCTCTTCTAAGTGGAGCGCTGTTGTCTCTCAGGCTTCTGCCTGTAACTTTTTCTTAGTGACCTTTGTCACTGCTAGCAAGATAATGATTTTTTTTTTCCACATGAGTTCATCTACAGCGTTTCTGTTCCTTTATCTTAATCCCACCACAAATGTCTGCTTTGTTGGTTGAACCTGTAAATGCTCATGGGATCAAGAACAAGGGGAACTTAACTAATTCAGTGAACTGGCAGGAAGCTCCTCTGTGTCTGCCACCAACCTTTTTGCAACAGAAGTATAGAAGAGTAAAGGAAAGCAAAATCTGTGTAAATGTTCACAGAATCTAGAAGGGACCTTTTCTGTCACTGATACAATATCTTAAAGTGAGGAAGACTCATTAATAAAAGAATCTGGGAAAATTTGTCCCAGCTCTTCCCTGAAGACTGCTCCAGTCTTGTTGCTTGGGTGTTTAAAATGAACTTGTTTTCTGCTTTTTGACTTTATTCAGGGCTGCTTTTATGATCACTTTTCCTGTGCTACAGTTGTCTGTTTTTTTTTTTTCCAAAGCATTTTTAAACATGAGCATTAAAGAACTGTGCTTGTACCTTCTTTTCCAGATGATGGTATGCCTTTTAAACACTGCCTTTCCTTTCATTTACCCTTCAGGCAGTTCCTTGCCAACTTTTAATTCTTCTATTAACGCTTATCTTCACAAATTCCACATATCCTCATGTGGAAAAATTGCAATGTTTTAAATGAAGTCCAGATGTGAGACAACTGCTATTTATTCATTTTCTACCTTAATGAAGTGTTAGACCAAGTGATGTATCATTAGTAAGCCCATGCTATGTTTATGCCATTTTCCAGTTATCTGGATGTCTTTTTCATTCTTTTCAAAACATATCCTTTTAACTCACCTCCAATCATATTTATATTTTTCTTATCCACAGTGTTATTGCACTTGTAGATGTGTGATCCCTGACTGACAGTTTCATGTGTCAGTTTCTGAAGATTTATGAAAGATTACATTGTGTTCAATCTGCCTGAACAGCGAGCTCTGAATTTTGTTCCTAGCTTCGTTGTGATCATTTTTATATCCATGCTCTTTTCTCTTTAACTGCTTTATCCTTATATCCAAAATTATTTTTTTTAACCATAGAAAAATTTTAATTTTAATATTGAACTGAATTAAAGTATTGTCAGTAACTTTGAAGAGTCAAAATTTTCCTTTCAAAAGGGAAATTTATGCTACAGTAAGGGACCTAGATAGTGGAGTTAGCTGGTCCCTGACACTCAAAATGGGAAACATGACTAGCTACTTTTGAAGGAAAATACACTAAAATTGTTTCTTCGTGTAGGGATATGAACCATTAAATAGAATCATGGAATACGAGGTTGGAAGGGACTTCAAGAATCATTTGGTCCAACCTTTCAGGGCAAAAGCATGGTCTAGACAAGATGTCTCAGCACCCTGCCCACCCAAATCTTAAAAATGTTCAGTGTTGGGGAATCCACCATGTCCCTGGAAAGATTATTCTGATGACTGATTGTTCTCATTGTGAAAAATTTTCCTTTTGTGTCCAATCAAAATCTCCCCAGCAATAACTTGTACTTATTGCCCTGTCTTTTCCATGTGACTCCTTCTAAAGAGAGAGTCTCTGTCTTCTTTGCAAGGCACCTCCTAACTGCTAGAACATCATGATAAGACCTCCTCTAAGGCTTCCATTTCTCAAGGCTCTAGAAACCAGTTCTCTCAGCCTTTCCTCACACATCAGGCTTCCCAGTCCTTGGATCATCTTTGTGGCCTTTCTCTGGATCCTTTCCAGCCTACCCACATCTTTTTTGTATAGAGGGGACCAAATCTGAACACAGTATTCCAGGCGTGTCTGACAAGCACTGAGTAGAGTGGGAAAATGCCTTCATTTTCTCTGCTGGCGATGCCCTTGTTGATGCAAGCACGCTGTTCGCTCATGTTGAGCTTGTTGCTCACCAGGACCCCCAGCTCCCTCTCCACAGGTCTGCTCCCCAGATGGATAGATCCCAGACTGTGCCACACTCCTGGACTACACTTGCCCTTGTTAAGCTCAGTAAGATTCTTGGATTTCGCTGTGTTTTGTTGATACTTGAAAACTACATTTTATTTCTTGAACAGTGTACCCTTCAGCCTGCAACGATGTTGTTGGCGATAGAAATAGAAATAACAGCTTTACACTGCAGTTTGCAAGTCATAGAGCACATCATTCACAGTAGACTGGGACTGGTCAATGTTGTTAATTCTGATCAGAATGGAGAGTTCAACAGTCAACAGATAATACTGTTACAGCCCTTTAGCCCTTTAACCCTTCAGTTACAGTTGACTTTTTTTTTTCCAAGAAACCTTTTTATCATATATCTCATGGATACTATAGAAAGATGCACATTTTTTTTTAAACACGGAAAGTCTCTGTGGTTTTTTGCTTTTTTTTTTAGAATATTGACTGCTGAATTCATTTCCGATATACATATATATATTCAGTGGTGTGTTACGCTAAAAACTTATGGGTTGATAAAGGAGATAAGACCCCTTAAATTTTCCTGTGTAATGTTCACTGGATTTTTTGTGGGGAAAACTCTACTTGATGTTTCACAGTGCTTGCAAGGAAAAGTGTATGTTGTGAGGCTGGGTAAACATTACCTTCCCGTATCATGATTATCTTTCAAAAAGCCCCACAGTTCTTGGATTAGCATCACTTACTTTATCTAATGCTGTCTGCTCTTATTTAAACAATATACATACACACCCTGAATTTGGAAAAGTTTTAATTAAAAAAATGTTGATGTTGCATTTTACATGGTAGTCTGATCATGGCAAAAGATGTGTCTAGACTGACTTTGATCAGTACTGGCCTTTTAATCTGGAGAATATATGCAGTCTCATTTCTTTTTACCTTATTGTTAATAGTATTTTATTGATAGGTATACTTGTTTCAGTTTGCTTATAAAATGGAGAGCAACACAGAGGAAAAGCTATGAAAACTGTCTGTAGTTACTACTTAAATGTTAGGCTTTCTTAATTAACATTGCACTCTTATGCATTTTATTGCTCTGCTTTGAGTCGTAGATGAACAAATAAAATCAGAAAGGTGTAGAGTGGTGTCCAGTATGGGGATATTGGACTGAGTCCGGGGAAGAGCCACTGGGATGGGGAAGGGACTGGAGCATCTGACATACAAGAAGAGACTGAGAATGCTGGGGTTATTCAGCCTGGAGAAGGGAAGTCTGGAGGATCTGTTCAGATCTGATGGTGAGGGAGTGAAGAAAGTGGAGCCAGACTTGGTTATACCTAATGGCAGGACTACAGGCAGTGGACATAAATTGGATTACAGAATGTTCCATGTAAACATAACATTTGATGTCAATGTGATAGTGATCAGACACAGGAGCAGTATGCTTAAGAGGTTGTGGAATCTGCAACCCTGGAGACTAGATCATTTCCAGACATTTCTTCCAACCTCAGCCATTCTGTGTTTCTGTCGTTTGAATTGAAAAAATAGAAGTAACTGGAGAAAATTCTTCTGCAATATTTACTCCTAATTCTGTATTAAATCTTCATTTTCCCTGATGGATTTCTTACAATAAAATCAATCCCTTATCCTAATACATTTTCTTTTTTGAGTTAAAATCTTCTTGTTTTGTAATAAGTTCATTGTTAATGGAATCTCATAATAAGTAAGTGCAGTGTGCCTTTTAAATACTTAAATTTTAACCTTATGTGTAACTTAATTAATGAATTATGGTATATGGAAAATAAATAGTCCTTGTGTTGCAAGTAATCTCAATTATGTTTTAAAGTGACCTTGGTCTCCTAAATTAAGTATCTATCTATAACAGACATTTGTTGTCCAGAGAAATCATTCATTAAACTGGAATCTGTAGTGGTCATTATTCTTTTAAGAGAAAATAACATATAGTCTTAATTCATGTGACCAAATTTCTAATACCCTTTAAAAGCCTGACATTGTTTATGTGAATGTTTAATTTTTTTTCTATGTGTAAGCTAAGACAAATGTAACACCATGAAATACAGTTCTACAAGAAAGAGCATATTTTAAAGCTCATAATACAAACCGGCTAGAAAAAGAATTTTTTAATTCTTAAAGACTGCACACGCTTATTCATTCTTTCAGATAAAGAAATGGAAGAGCATATACAACATTGCACAACATATGTTATTTTAGAATAAGACTAAGAAAGTGCATGTAGATTTTGTTTCCTAGTAGTGGCTTAGCATGTTGTTTGTCAGTAGCAAACACTGCAGACACTGTTGTCTTTACTTCTTGCTCATTGCTTTCAAGAGTACTCAGAACTTTAGTGTAACATTTACAGATGTTATGTTCTAACTGTTAGTATCCAGAAATTTGATGACCCGAGAAATACTTACATTTCTAAACCTGAATTCAGTTTAGTAATTGTCAGGTCTGTACTGAGAGTGATTCCCTAAACAGTCTGAATATATAATTTATATTAAGAGCTCTAAACTCTTCACAGTTCACATTATAGTACTGACTGTGAAAAGTACTTCAGCATTTCATTTTTTTGCAGACTTGGGTGGCACTCAGGTGCTAGTTTCGAGATCATTCTTCTAGCATACTGTGCAGACTCTAAACAAACGTGCTTTCAAGAAACAGGCTGCACTGCCTGTGCACGGCTCAGTTGGCTCTGGCTCAATATTTGACTAATGCTCAGAGGGCAAGTGGAACTTGTTTGCATGTTCTGTGTAGCCATTCCCTTAGCTACAAGCTGACCTTCACCATCAGAAAAGTGCAGTGTGCAGGTGTAAAAGTAGATATTTACTTTAAGCAAAATAAGATCTGAAGTGTCAGCCTCTTGCTGCTTCGTAGAATGCCCAATGGTGGACTTTGCAAAGGCTTGGCCCCTCCAAATACCAAACATGAATGCTCTGCTATTGGAAACTCAGTTTTACCTGTCACTAGCTCGGCACATCAGTCCAATTGTGTGTGCTTCATTGCTCCCAGAGGGTTCTCTGTTCCCTGTCAAAGCTAAAGCCTGGCTTTTCTGTGTAAGCTGCTGCTCTTCTCTTCAGGCATAGGACTCCCAGCTGCAGCATTTTAACTCATCTGAAGCAGAACCAAAGGTGCTCTGAGACCCCCAGCACAAGGCTGCTATTTTCCCTGCACAGTTTTCATGAAGCCACTATTAGGTGGAGAAAGACAACTTTGATGTCAAAATGCAATTTGGCAGAACTTGAGGCCAATATAAGCAGACTCAACACATAATTTTTAGAAACACTTTTTGAAATACAGTAAATAGCATAATGTACTGAGGCATAAGTAAACAGTACAGCTTGTTAGGGAATGAGAAAATTAAATTGGCCAGAGACTGAAGTCAGTAGTGAAATGGCTGATGTGGTTGTCCAAAGTGGAAGAAATAGCCAAATTGAATATATTTTTAAATTATTATTAAATATGTGTAAGCACAAAGACAAAAATCTCTAGGATAAAATACTGGCATTATTAAAATCATTTGGATATTTTTCCTTGATTTCAAAAGCATTTTGTTTTTACTATTTGTCTTAGTCTCTGCTTATGTTTTTAACTCATTTCACAGAGGTGATTTCTGAACCATGTATAACTGATATTTTGCATGCACAGCCAGCAAAATAGGATTGCACTAACATGTATGTCTATGTTGCTTGGGAAATTTTTACCACTTAGAAGATTTTATGGTGCTGTGGCATTTTTATGAGACTTTCCCACAGAGGAACTGGATAACTGGTTAAACAGGTTAAACTTCTTAAAACAGCAAAGAGTAGATAATCTACTGAGTTTTATTCTGTTAATAAAATAGTCTTGAACAACTGATATAAGCAAATGTGGTAATAACTACATAAACCACTTAACAAACACTGAATACTCGTGTGAATAGAGAGTAGTCATACTGCAAGTTTTTTTTTCCCAAAATGCAGAACAGATTACATTATGGGGGTTTTGTAATAAAAATTTTGCCTAAACAGCTTGGTTTAGAGCATAAACTTTTTTATGAGCTATCTTATTTATTACTTTAGTTATTTATTATAAAGAGATAAGAGATGTTGGGAAACAGCTTTCAAATATGCATTAATACAGAGAAAATCTTGGATATTTAATGTCAAAACTGAGTGTCTACAGACTATATTTCTGTCACATTGCAGAGGTTCTCCAGGCCTCTAAACTTAGCATGTTAGTGCCATGCTGGAGATAGGCATGGACTCTGCAGAAAGTCAACAAAAGCATGCTGTGCTTCAACATCTTGTATTACTATGTATTATTGCTTGTATTAAATATAGTATGAGTACTGTATATCATATAGATAGTTGTATATTACTATCTTGTATTACTCCACAATGTTTATTGAAGTGCTAAGTTTATGGAGATTAGCCTTGTGGATGCTACCTGTAAGAATAGCAAAAAATCATGGCACTTTATCTTGTTATATAGAAGTCATCATTAAACCTTTTGTTATTAACGTTAAGTTAATTAGAGGACAAAACAAAACTGCGGAAGTTAGCTGAGTGGAATTTGCAAGTGGAATTCTAGAATGAAGAGTCCACTGGCTCTTCTTACTCTAACTAATCAAATAAAATGTTAAATATCTTGACATGCTACTTCATTGGCATTTTTTATAAAAATGCAGATGATGAAAACATAAAAATGTGCATCCAGGTAGGTAGATATTTAAATTAAAAAAAAACAAAAGAACCAAAATTTTATTGTGGCAACATATTTCAAAGACATCAACATCTGTATGTTTATATCTCATTTTAAAGACGTTAAAGATCTTCATTGTAAGCACTACCAGATACTTTCAGTATTACAACTACATTTCTTAGTTGATCTTAAGTGGAGAATATGTTTCTATTTCTATGAAATAGAAAGCCTACTGAAAGGGAAAGCATTTTCAGAAGATGACTGCATCATTGCTATATATAGAACATGCTAAAAATAGTTGGAAAAGGGTTCATAGGAGATCCATTGTATAGAAGGTAGCATGTGAAATAAAGCATGGAAAACTGAGGAAATGAAATATGAAAAAATAATTACCAGTCTGGCTTGATGCAAAGAAGTAGCTGTTGTACAAACATATTTTGTGTGAGAGGAGTGCACTAGCAGACTGTGGTTTGCAGGAAAAGGCACTTGGAGGAGGGAGGGAGCAATAGACTGGCAGCATAAAACAAAAGTTTTGTAAATATTGGCTGTTCATCTTAGCAAGGAACAATCTCACCGAGTGTTTCAGTTAACTTTCAAATTTTAGGCAAGTCGGTTTCCAGTTCTATCATAGCTTTTGCAGCAATCAAAGACGTGTATGAGCATCAACTCTCAGAACTGTCTACCACACAGAGAAATTGTCTACTCCTTGTGAGACATTCTTCAGGACATTTTAAGTTATCCAACTGCTCCATTTGGACATGGATATTTAGTTGCCTTAAAGGGCTTCAAGCAGCCACAAAGAATCAGAAGTAGATTACTATTATTTCAATAAATATTCAATATTCAGTTTTATGTAGGCCATAGCTAGACTACCAGTGCTCTTTAGTAATGGAATTGTCGTGGGTGGTATTTGCATGTCCCTGTACCTGTTCCATATTTTCTTCTACTGGTAGTAGTTTTTTATTATTATTATTGAACCACCCCCCCCGCACTGTTCACTTGGTATCTTCTTTTTGCAGTATTGAACAAAGTCTGAAGTAATTGTTAAAATGTTATCTGAAAATCATATAAGGCACTTAAAAAGTTATAAATGGCTTATTTTTGGAAAGAAATTAAAGTACTTATCTGAATTCCAGAAATGTTCGTCATTTGCTCCTGTAGAACTCTTTAGCAAGCCCTAGCAGTAGTTGTTACTAATCTACCAGTGATCATAAAGTTAGCTGTTAATTTAGGAAACTTATCTAGGATCCTTTTCTGAGTGTTTACAAATGGTTATGAATCCTGAGCTTCGGTATCAGAGTTAAGAGGCTTGCTAGAAAACATGGAAGAACAATATGTAATAGTTTTTCCAAGTATCTGGAAGAAGAGGAAGTGCTCGTAGCCAGGATAATTTTTTTAAATAGTAATTTTTAATACTTGCTATTCTGTCATTATTTGCTTATGTTCTTCCTGAAGTCATCCAAAATTTCATGTCCAAGCTTCTCTGAAAGCAGTGTGGCTTCTCTTTAGTCTTTGGACAATTTAGAAGACTTTTACCAAGGAAAATCAAGACTGAATTTCTGTTGCAATTGTCTTACTTTCATGTAACTGTTCACCAAAAAGTTAATTTTTTAGGTTTGTCTCTTAATAACTATCACACACAGGTTTACTATAGGAAGTTGTTTGCACAGTAGAAAATTCAAGTTGTCCTTAGTAATTATTTCTTGGTAATCAATAAAGAAGTGGAGTAGCTCTTGCTATGAAGCTCCTTTGAGAGAACAGCTCAAAAAACTACAGTTTAACATTCATTTTAACTTAAACCCATCTAATTTACATGTTCATTGCTATGTATATGCAACACCATGTGAAAATTTTGCATATGATACTATATTGATATAACTTAAATCTTCATTTTTCCTAATGTACCATGAAATTACAACTTTATAACATATTTTAGTTCTGTGTGTGTGTACCCTCGCATGACAGATAGCTTCATGTCAAAGCAACTTGTCTCATAAAACATGTTTGGTTTTAAATGTCAAAGTGGCACTTCCTTTTGTTCAGTAAAATGACTTTCTAGCCCTAACAAATTAACATATCAGAAAGCTTATTCCCCATTACCTAGTTCATAAAAGCAGTATCCATTTTGGGAAAGTACAGGCATATGTGGATCACCCCTGTGGTGTTTTATCTTATCATCAAAGCCTCTAACTTGGCATGAGACTGGCTTTTCAAGCTTGCATTTTCTTTGTAATTTTATTACAATTACCAAGAGTTTTGTATACAGACAGTGCAAAGCTTGGGTCTCATTATTCTTGACCATGGAGCTTATCTGCTCCTCTTTCATATAGACAAAATAATCCTGTTATTTTTGATACATTTTTCTCCTTTTTTGGTTGTGGCCTTAATTGGAAGTATACTGCTTTGTTGTTGTCCATGGACTGTTGAAACCCCACAGATGACAAGAAACTTTGTCTTTTTGTGAAAAAAGAACAATGCTGTCTCCTGTCATAAGAAACCAAACTGAATGACATTTGAGTGCTGGTTTTTGGGGACGAAACTTAAAAAATTATGAAAGAGCCACAGGGAGAGCCATGAGATGTTAGGCTTCATCCTGGTGCTGAGAGCTGGTCGCTGTCCATCCTTGTCAGTAACTTTTCCTCTTTCCTGTCGACTCTTTTACTTCAGTTTTGTACTGAGAGAAAGCTTGTTGCATCTTTGAGTTGGCATGAGGCTTGATCTATTAATGATAACTTTTGAATCAGTTTCAATGTATCATTAAACTTATGAGATCTTTTTTTGGAGCAAGGCAATCTGTAGCTGGTGGAACTTTTCCCGTTTTAATTTCTTTGATGCTGAGTTCTTTTTACATCCACATGGAGACATAAGAACTATAAGTTCTGCAAGAAATGCAATCAGATGGCAGCTGAAACATTAAGGCTCTCATTAATTAGGCACAAAATCACTTTCCTCCAAATCATTTTATGGAAGGCAGGAAGGGAGAAAACCCCACAAAGAAATCCCAAACCCACAACTGCTTGAGCTGCAGAAGTGACAGAGCTGGGTTTCCTGTTTAGTATTGCCTGGTGTCTGTGGCACCGCGAGGGCTGCAGCTTTGCTGACTGACAAAGAGTTTGTGCTGGTGCTGTGCTGGTGGGCTCACTGATGTGTTCTAATGCCGCTGTGCTCACGCTGCAGCCTCCCAGAAGATAAGAGCAGGAGGCACAAAGAGCAGTCATTCGGATCCATCTCTGCTACTGGCCCTGAACACTTCTGTCTCTCTGTTAAATCTGGAAGCTACTGAAGAGGCTTAATGCTTGCTTGTTAGTTCACACACTGCTAAACGCACAATGATGTGGTAGTAATCCTCGTTTCTTTGGAAAGCTAGGCTAAAAATCTTCCCCCTGCTGAAGCTTTTTTTTCCTACAAACCCCTTAAATAATACAAAAGACTATGTTTCGCGAAGACTTGCCTTGTTTCCTTCTCACCCACTTGTACGTATGTCCGCCCAGGGTGCTGGAGTTCGCAGCCTGGGGCTGGTTGTCTTAGCAAAGGTGTGAGGCCTTTCAGCTCTTTCTGAGTCTGGCAGAGGGCATTAAAATTCTGACTGGACTATCCTAATAAAACTAGCTTCCAGTATTAGAGTCCCTTGCTACTCTTCCTCATCCACCTTATGTTAAACAATGTGAACTAACTCCTTGGTTTGCTGGTCTTTTGTTTTATTCTGTCAGTACACACTGGGATGGCAGATGCACACTCAGCCAAGTTCTCCTCCTGAAATGGGAAGGTTTGGGAATTGCTGTCCTTTGAGAAAACCTGCAGGTTTTTATCTTTTGCAGGAAAGAATTCTGTGCCAAACATTGCCATTTTAGAAGTTTCTTAAATCCTCATCCTTAAAAAAAAGTTTGATTTTGATACAGAAACCAATTCTATAAATGTATGTTTTCTGCTGGGTAAGGTCAGAATTTCTTACCCTTATCTACAGGTAAGAAAACTTGCAAGTGCAGCAGTTAGCTGACATCAGGATTTTTTTTTTCTTCAAAAATCGTTAACAGCTGATCCCAGAATACTTCTGAAGATAAATACTAGTTTAAGGGATCATATAACAGTGAGTTTTTCTATATTTAAATTTGTCTTCCGGGCTTCCTTTTCATAAGGCAAATCAGTCGTCTGATGTTTGTAGCTGCTGTTTGACATTATTTCTAATTGCCGAAGTCTTCAGGCTAAATTAGCTGGTGGAAGTTGCTGTGTAGCTATGTATTTGAAATTTTCAAAATCAGTGCATCTAAGTTTCTAATTAATGACTTTTAAAACATTTATGATGGTGGTGATCTCTCCAGTCTACTTATTTTCATGTAAAAATATTATGAAAATTTGCTAAGGTTTGTGATCTTGTGCTTGTTTCTTTTTCAGATAAGGTAGGCAGTTTTAGTATGGCTTTGCACAAGGATCGGGAGGAAGATTTTTCAGCAAATATTTTAGAGTTATGCTGTGACAGATTATGCTGTTTTTTTTTTAATATGAGACAAATACTAAGACATACCTGTAATCAAAACTAATAGTAAATTAAGTAGCTAAGGTAGCAGGTTTAGGCCTATTAAGCAATATTTCTATACACTTGCAATCTGATAGTCTGGTTTTTAAGTCTTGTTATAAGAAAAAAAAATTTTTTTGCTGTAACTGATCAATTTCAGTGTTTTAACTATAGATTTCAGTTTGATTTAAAAGAAGTCTTACCTGGTACCTGTAGGATGAGTCATCTAAAAAATTTGTTTTCATTTTTTAATACTATTTTGGGGGTTTTCCTTGCTGTAATTCATACATTTTTACTAGTGTATAGTTGAAGTAAAATTGTATAGTCACCTGTGAATCTAGAAATACATAAAAATAGGGCATAATCCCAATGTGCTGAGGAGAGATGGTATTAGAAAGAATAATTGACCATGTCTTTATTGTACTTGTATTACTACTCCTGGACTAAGATTGTCCCATGCTGAAGACTAGATTTTCGGGATTTCTTGTTGTACTGTGAATGCAGTAATGAGAAAAGCAAACGAAAGTTGAATATTGAGTAAGAATTTGCTGTGAGTTCATTATCTTTATGCAAATGTCTTTCCCAAAGACGATATTATATGAAAACTTTTCCATCAGCTTCCTTACGCAGCCTTTTTCTATCATCTGAGTAAAATTCAAAGTTTTTATTGGGGGAATTCCTTAAATTTTGCTGCTTTTCTTTAATCTACCTATTTCTAAATTTTTATTTCATTAATAATGTTCTTCTAATTGCCAACTGATAGTAAAATCCAAAAAGTCAAAGCTAACTAATTTCACAGTCGGACCTTTAAGACCTCTTTGATGAAAAGTTGTAACTTCTCATTCATCCTCATGAAGCTGGCACTTGATTCCACTGGAATCTCTGCCTGGGCCACATGTTCCTTGTCCTGTTAGAATGCTTGCTGGGGCGGATGCACTGTTCTGTCCTGTCTGATCCGTGTGATTAGTGAGATTTCAATATGAGAGTCCTCCAGCCCATGTATAGGAATAGCCATCAGAAAAGCATTGTGAGTACACCTGTTTTATCAGCAACTTGTCCTAAAAGGGCATGAAGTGCCTGGCTACTGTTCCGTTGTGAGACAGCTGCCATTAAGCTCAGGTTGCTAAGACTGTGCTGAGTCTCCGGGGTGGAAATGGTTTCTAGGGTTGGAAGATAATTTCTGTATAGGTGGACTTAATGTGATGGGCTTCTTATTCAAAAAAGCCAGCTTGAAAAAAAGAACAGCAGATCTGAGAGCTGAATGTCTTTCTCACACACCTAGTATCTGTTATTAATAGAAATGGTAAGAAATTATGCCTTGTTTGGCTTATCTCATTTTAATCAACCTGTAAAAAATATAAAAAGACAAAATGTCTGAGATTTGTTTTGGAACCAAGTATTCTTCTATAATCTGTAGTTGTTAGAGGTGTTGATAGTCTCTTACTTTTCAGCACAGTAGTAATAAGCAATCAGACTATGTATTATATCCATAAAGTTTCTGTTGAATTTTTCATACACCTCCCCCTCCATCTTCAATGTCTTTGTTTTTGCTACTGAATCTTTTTAATCAGTATCCTAGGTACTATATCCAGACAACTTTTGCAGTAAGCCTGCAAGAAAATAAGCAAAATGTCTTGTTTTCCCTACAATTTTTTAAATGAAGCAATTGTTTCAGTTGCGTAAGAGCTACTAGGACAGAATAAACTTGAGATCATGCTATGTAGATGATTCTTCCACAGCTATTTGAAAACCATGCCTTGTAAAGCAATATCATCTGCAAACAAGCCACAAAGTGCAGGGATAGCAATTAAATGTGTAGGTGGCACTCTGTAACCCAGACCAGCTGTTAGGCTATAAAAGTAAAGAGATACAGAGGACAGCCACTGGTTGGCTGAATTTGGTTTTCTGTTTCATGTATTGCTGTAGAGCATTACTTAATACTGAGACTCAAGCAAGGTACAAAGACTGTTCCTGGTCTATTTTTGTGTGCATTTAGAAAACAAAATATTTTATGAGATTAACAGGATCCTTTCCCATCTCAAGGAAGACGTAGAAATCAAGAAAATGCCCTTGTGATGGCAGATAGTTTATGATATCAAAGTAATGCACACAGTTCTGTGCCTCATATTTGAGATCATGCTAAGGACCTCCAAAGCTCCTTGTAAATTTTGCTTTATGAAATTGAAAGTGAATATTAGCTATTTAACATTCAGAGCAAAATCTTGTTTCAATCTTGAACTGTGAGTTCAGCAAAAAAGATGTACTTTTTTTATGGCTGAGCCTTACTTGAAAAAATTTGCTCTGTCATGTGTCTGATTGGGGTTCAATTTTTTCTTGTAGCTCCTTTGGCAGATAGACTGCTGTCTACATGCAAGACAGTTGTCTGTGCCTCCTTGCCTTTTCCATAGAAACTAGCATATATTCAGTAGAAATCATTAGCATGGGGACCCTGCCTCACCTTTCTAATGCAATATGAGACATCTTGTCCTTTTATTCCTAGATTGATTACTCAGTATGCTTTTTTCCAGATATTAAGGCTATGCACGTAAAAATGAAAAGCAAAAATCACAAATATGAGTAATCATACATCTCACTCAGCTATGTTTTTATGGTTGTAGAGGAGTAGCTGAAGTCACCTGGGAACTTTGTTAGCGAAGGCAGTCAGGGTTGCCTTTTGGGCACAATCTGTTACTGACTTCAAGGATCATAATAATTTGGCTGGAATTCAAGAAACTAGTGATTGGCACACAGCCTCTCCAACTGTTGCCTGCTGTCTAGTTTATCTCATTATAACTTAATAGAAAGTCAGCTATGAACATTCACCAGATTCCTTTGCCTGCTCTCAGGGTCTTGGGTGGTGATTTTTCAGGCCAGAATATATAATAACACATCAAATCTGAAATGCTAGCACCTACTCTGAACACAGAATTATGCCCCTGTGCCACTCTCTGTGTCAGAACCCTCACAGATTTTGTAAACAAGATGTTTTTTCCTACCAGGCTGTCCTGACAAGGTCATGATCTGGGTACCTATTGGTGTCAGAATCTGTCTGAGGTTATTTTTGTTGGGTTTTTTTTACTTGCAGTGTTACACATTGTTTAATGTTTTTCTGTCAATCATGTGAAGTCATTAACAGCCTTCAAGTTACAGGCTCAAGTGCCAGGAACATGTCTGCCATTCAGACCTAACTATCTTTATTTCAAGCATAAATTTCCCTGTTGCCCCCTTGTTAGAATGAGCACTTGAGATGAGTGGCAGAAGCTCAAAATGTGAGCAATAAGTATGATGCTACAAAACTGTTAAAAATATTTCCATGAAGTTATGCTACTCTGGAAGTTTCTGCATTAGAAGCTACCATTAGGCTGTCATCAACATGGTCCTTAGCCTTACTGTCCTTCTAAGATTTGTTGCTTCTAGCTGGCATTTGAAGGCTTGAATTTCATCCCACAAACTGTTGGATTGGCTATGACCCTGCTAACTCTTGGTTTTGATTAATGGAAAACATTGCATTTGGAATGAAACATAATAATTTGTCTCTTAAGATATATAAATTGCTAGGTGAGCAGCCCAGTTTTTCAGTTTGCCTTTTCTTCTCTAGAAGAGGAAGAAAAATGTTTCAAGGCAAAACGTTTTATCCAAAATTATTTTCTCAACAGTGTAAAACCTCTGCAGAACCAACTGCTCATTGAGAGTTAGTGCTTCATCACTTGGAGATGCTTAAGAGTACATAGGACTGACAGCTTGCCTCATAACTTTCTTAAGCTTTACGTTCTCTGTAAATTCTTACTTTGTTTTTCTTTCATAGCTGTTTGCAGAGTTTGATTCTTTATGGGCATGTTCTGTGGCGTAGTAGGGCAGTCACCTTAAATGTCATGAAGAACCCTGTTATATGCATTAGAAAATTACACAGCCTTCTGTGACAAATAATACATTTGTGTTTCTTAAATCAACATGCAAAGCAACTCAAGTAAACAGTCATTTCAGCATTGTGCCTCCGGCTGAACATCCTGGCATGAGGCTGAATTGCGGTGGTCAGGACAACATCAGCATTTAGTAGGTACTGGAGCGCATTGTGGATTTTGCTCTTTTACAACTGGTTCAGCCACTCCAGTCTATGTTGATAACTTAAATTTGTATAATCAAAAAGTAAAACTGCTATAGAAAATATATGTCCTGACAAAAGAAGGCTGCTTTATTTCTCAGTCAGTTGTTTTCTGTGCCTTGGGGCTTAATTTCTTTTGCTAGGCATAAGGCAGTTCAACACAGCTCCTAATTTTCTCTCTCCTGCTCTTTGATTTATACAGTCAACCTGTCACTACAAAGTGTAAGTGCTTTCCAGTGTAAAATTGATAGCAATAGTGAGGTGACTACTTTATGCACACTTTGGCATCTTTTTCTCTTTTGAGTAAGATAAAACTGTGGGGGTTGGTTTTAAGTCGTGTATATTCTCTATCGGTCAGGGTTAGTTGGGTACTGTGATTATGAATGTTAAAGATGTAATTCTTAAAATGTAGAGGGTTTTTTTGTTTTATTTTGCGCTATTTTTGAAGTGGTCAGACAGTATTCACTTTTTTGGAGTTGGATGCCAATAAGTTGTGATTTCAATTTACACTGGTTTTCATGAGTTACAATAGGGTGCAGTTGCTGCTTAGTTCTTTAATGTTGTCTGTCATTACAGAAATTCAGGTGGTCATTTCATTTGTTGATTACTTTGAAACTTAAAAACTCCATTGAAAGTCAATTCCTCTGAAATGGTAGAAAGCCACCTGTGTGGACCCTGATGCATTTTCATAAGTCTCAAAAAATGAGAAGGTAAAGAATTGTACTTTGAAACAGTAGTATTCTGTGGTAGTTATTAATACCTTAATTAGGAAGCAATGGATTACTCCTATAGTATGAAAATATGATATTATAAATACTATTTTGATCTTGCAAGTTCTCAAGTTTAGTTATTTCTACTCTTTGCAAACTTTTTTCTAGCATTGTGACTATTTCTACCATCAGTGGTAGGTGGTGAAAGATCTTGCTCTTTCACTTACTCTCCATCTCTCAGCACTTCTGCTTTTCTTGGTTTAGCTCTCAATGGTTGTTTTGTACACATGAGCTCTGTCTGGCTTCTGGTGAGCATGGGAGACATCTTGCCAGTAAGAACTGGTTATTGCTTCTGGTCTGTATTCTTTTGTTTTTTCCCCTCATTCTTGAGCAATGATCTCTGTCTTAGCTGTTTAAAATGTTCTGAAAGCCTCCTTCCTTTTCAGACAACAGCAAGACTGTTTAGGTGATCTAGACAGCTCTCAAAATGCTGGTAGCAAATGAATACCTGTTCACCCATCAAGGGGGCAAAATGGAGTGACTTTTACCACATGAGTGTTGTAGAGTCGGTCATGTGTAATACTGTATGGGTTTGGTTCTCTCTGACTGGTAGGATGTCTGCAGAGTCATCATGGCTGGGCTTCGCGAATGAACATTAGGGAAAGGTCTCTACCCACATTTGTTACAAGCACACTGGTGGCCAAAAAGGCCAATACGAGACAGGCATGTCCGGTTGCAAAAGGCACAGCAGAAAGTCTCCTTAGGTGGTAAATTCTGCAAGGCACGATTCTTTCTGCTTGTCTTTTCTCCTCGAGAGCGATCCTGGGTGCGTTTTCAAAGGCATCAGCAGTGTTATAGATGGTGTGTCTCCAGGCCTCCCAATTGGAGGCCAGAGTAGACCAGTTATGTTGATCAATGTGGTCAAGGCTGAGATGTTGTTTCAGGGAGTCCTTGTATCTTCTCTTCGGGGCTCCTCTCATGCGGCAACCAGTGGCAAGTTCACCATAAAGCAAGATCTGCAGAGTAGGATATGCAGTTTCACCTTGATACTCTTCTGGTGACTGGGGATGGAGTGATAGTGTTTTTGCTTCATCAGCTCTGACTGTGAACTAGAATGCATTGTGTAATACATTACTGCTTCTTTTTAAGGTTCTACTGTTCTAATTGGTTGAAATAATTTTAATACAGATGCTTTTTGTTTCAGAATATATTGGGAAAACAGGAGGAGAAAAATAGCTTCCTGTTCCAAATAAAGCTATTATCTATGTCCCTAACAAACTCCATCTTTTCTGACTGATGCTTTTCAAGCTGGTTCTTAATGACTTCCAGTGAGAGAGATGGTTTGGAGTCTTGTGCGGAGCTGAAGGTCTACACTGGATGTTTTAGGGCTAATGTGTTATTTGCCTTCTGGCAGTGATGGGGTGGTGTTGTGTGTTTGTTTTGGGTTTAGGGGTTTTTGGGAAGCAACATGGTAAGTCTGAATATGCTTACATTGTGTCCACTGCCTTGATGAGAAATTAGTGTTTGACCCCAGATCTGGTTAATCTGAAAGCATTTCATTTCCTTGTGTTGCTGGTATTTCACAGTCGGCAAATCATTAGCAAAGTTAAGACAAGTTTATATTCAGTTCTTCATACAATTAAGGAATTTCAAATATACTTTTCTTTTTGCTTTTGAAAGTATTTTTCTCTTCCTGCCTTAAATGTTTACCCCTGGAAAATACCTACTCCAATTTACTAGTACTAATTTGCCACTTTCTTTTGAAATATAAAACCAAAGTTGTCTTATGTCTTTAGATAATATTAGCAGAAATGTGGCTGTGAAGTGACAGTGAATAGCTGTGCAAGATAGAACCTATGCAAAATGATCAGTGCTAGTGAAAGCTGCATAAAAAGTAATCCATCCTAGCTTGAGATCCCGGACAACAGAATTAATGTCTAACAGGCAGTTCCCTGTTTTATATTTTTGTAGTTTATTAGTTCTATATGAGAATTTTCTATTTGTCCATATTTATTGCATTCTTTTATTTTACGTTTTTTGCAGACTGCTTCTCCAATTTGCCATCATTGGTTACTCTAATGAAAGAAATGCAAGACTTTATACATTTCAGAGCTGTTATTTCATAGTCTCTGCAAACTCTGCCGTCTAATTTGCACAAACGTTGTGTTTTCCATAGAAACCCCTGAGGGCCAGGAGTGACACCTTTTTTTTCCCCCCTTATTTTTAAATGACAGTTTAAGTTATGAAGTACAGATTGGCCTTCAAAAAAGAATCATTGATCTGATGCTGTTGGCACTGTTCAGAATTTTGCAAATATATCAAGAGGCAAAATAAAGATATTTCAAGGTGTTCCCAGAGGGCAGTAGTCACAGAGAACCACAGAAAAATCCTTTGTTAAGGAGTTGGAAAATTAAATACACGACAGTAACAGACAGCTCTCTCCTTTTTGTAGTTAGAACAGAAATACTTGTATCCTACAGTGCCAAACTCTTAATCTTTTATAGAACGTCACATCAAAGTATATCATAACTTGTATTCTTACCTGATTCTTGAAGTTATATGAATAATATCAGCAGCAAACTCAAACAGCACCAAGGGGAAACTGCCCTGTTTTCGTCATTGTCAACAGATTTGATGTTGCTAGGGATGGAGATATTGCAGTCCTATTTATAAATTTATGTTAATTCATATAATGACTTATGACTTCGTTTTTTTTGTAGTTATTTGAACTGCTAGGCCCTGAAGGTTTTGAACTCATAGAGAAACTCCTACAGAACAGATCTCTGATTCTGGAAAGATCTTTGACTTGTCCAAATGATAACAGGTTCCAGGTTCTGCAAGGTAAGTGACTACAAAATTTTTATTCCAAACCAGAAAAAAGTAGCTTTCCAGCTGTTCGCTTGTATTTCAAACAGTAGTGCTGTCAATGTGTATTTAAAAAGCAAGCAAAAAAAAAGGGGAGGTGGTCAAGGAGGAAATGTATTTATGGGCTTAAACAAAGAAATTGTGGTCTTATTATACAGGAGAAACAAATACTGATTGCATATATTTATTTACTTTTCAACGGCCTATGGGCATGTGCAAATTTAGCATGTATTAAGAGTTGCACTTTTCTGATTTTTAATGGATTACTGTGGAAATAACTTGATTTTCCATTATTCCTCATCTGCTTTCCTGCTTCCACTCTACCTTTGACTATCAACTAATGTAGGCCTTGGGGACGAAAAGCACAGTAACAACCACTTCTGAAAAAAAAGAAGTCAAGGATGTTAAAAAATAAAGTTAAGGATTAATAAGTGAGAGGGGGGAAAGAAAGGAATTCAGATTTTATACTTTGATTTTTGCTTTTTTATATGTTTTACAAATTACTGTTTTAAAATAAGTCTTATTACTTTCTTTTCTGACAAAAATAAATCTGATTGTGTATGGGTTGTGACTTGGGATAAATCTTACATGGACATAGCACCATGCAACCCATTGCATGTTCACAGTATATGGAGTTAGAAAAATGTAAATAGACCTAGTAAAAGGGGATTTATGTATCCTCACAATAATTTTAAAATACAAATGACTCCTTTTTAATGTCTTCAGTGAAATGTTATATAAGCAAATGCTTAGGAGTTCATCTCTTACTGGGTTGATGATTAGTCTAAACTCATCAGAACAACCATGATTTTTACCTGTTTGTGATTTCTGAAGGGAACGTCTTGCTATATAACAAGGTTTTGTGTCCTGGTATTTTTTCCTTCTCAAGTAATCAAATAATAAAAAATTAAAAATACATTCAGTAGAAATGGAATATCTTTCTCCTACGTACAGATTTTAGTTACATGAATATTTTCTTCTCACTTAGCAGAAGTAGTATTTTGGAAGCTTTTATGAAATTATTCTTCATTATGCCATCAGTAAAATCTATCACAGTAATTTCTGCTAGAATGTGGAGGAAGAATATTTTCAATGTTATGCTTTTGAGACAATAGAAAAGCATAACTGATTGTATGCATTTTTCACTGATGAGAGAACCCTTGTTTCACTGTGGTAAAGAAGTCAATGATATTTGGGTATCTTCTCTGAGATTGAAGATGCTCTGCCCTGAATTCAGTCTATAAATTTTAATAAGGCTTTCTTCTTTTAAAGTTGATCAAAATGGTATTTCTAATGGGAATTGAAATCTTATCTTTCCAAAATTGCATTTGAGGAAGGGAATCATTTCTGTCTGCAGAAATTTAGTCAACTTTGAGTAATTTGTGCCTTGAGAAAATAAGCACAAGTCAAGGAACTGTATGTGTTCTGCATTTTTGTACCATGCTGTATTATTTGACGGTTTCTTGTGTAATTTACTTCCATGGCAGTAAAGGTGATTGTTGTGCTTATCAGACAAATCAAGTAACATTTCTTTGCCCTAGTGTGTTCAGTCTGAATTAAATTTAGTCCGGAAATTGCATCCATTGTTGTCCCTTTTTAATACAAGAGAGAGAGTTAAAGCTACAGACATGATGATATTAATGTGGACATTTTGACAGTTTATTAGATTTTTTTCAATACTGTTTAACAAGTTATTGTCACCCTAGCCAGTATGCATGCTGTGAGATGTAGGAGTTTCAGTTTTGTTGTAGGTGAAAACTAAGCAGCACAAATTATTCAAAATGTTAGTGGTCAAGTGGGTTTATTTAATGAAAAAAAGGTTTTCAAGTTTTTGGCTTCAGAGTTTGGCTGCAGAAGTACCTATGAAAGATAACTGAGTTAAGTATATAATATTCAGGCAAACCTACATAAGCTAATCATCTTTGCAGAATTTTGAAAACAGAAGTTTAAAACCACCAATACAGTTAAAAAAAAAAAAGAAAACAAAACAAAAAAGAAAACAAAAATCTCTCCAGCCTGTTGTAAATAAAAGACTTGATTGTGTCTTTGGTTTTGACCAGTACTGGCCTCAGAAGGGTGAATGTGACTGTGCTTTTCAGGCTTCCTACTCCCCTAGATTTATTGTTTACTGTAATTGTTCTATAATTCTGATTCTTCTGGATTCAATCCTGCTGCTTATCCATGTATAGGGAAGGAGTCCTTGCGGTTGTATAGAATAGGATGGATGTTCTCTCTTGTTTAGGGAAATTAATTGTGAGTATGCTTTCAATACAATCATGTTATCTAGTATATATACAATAATTGTTATGTGAAAAAGCTGCTTAAAAAAAAAAAAATCACCCTGTTTAATCTTGTCTCAGTTTGAGACAATTTGGAGGGGGCAGAGACCTCGGATGGAAGTCTCCTTACTCTGATTCAATAGCCCTGGTTCTCTCCATTACAGAGAGAGAGAGAGAGAGAGAGAGAGGAGAGAGCAGACATGCCTAGGTGTAAGTGAGAGGAGAGAGCAGACATGCCTAGGTGTAAGTGAAAAAGGCCAACAACTGCACAGTCTACATAAAGCTCAAACATTTTTAAACACACACGTGCACAAAACCCCAAAAGACGCATGAAACCCCAACCAAGCATCAGAAAGCAAACCTTTAGAATAAAACTGGGGGAAAAAAAATGAATCCAGTACTAACAGGGATGCATATCTGTTAACATGTTGCAGAACAGTGCAAGAAGTTTATAGGAGAAAATGCTAAGCCCAATTATGGTTGTCAAGTTACGATTCAGTCTGAACAAGAAAAGTTGTTAATGAAACAATATCGTCGAGAAGAAAAACGAAATGCCAGAAAAGAAAAACAAGCTGGGGAAGATGGAGAAGTTTCTGGAGAAGGACAAATGTGCTTTGATCCCAAAGAGCTGCGGATGCAAAGGTAATAAATCCTGAAAGTTCAGAAATGCTTCTATTGTAATTGTTACTTCAACTTATCATAGTAGTTTATTTTCTTTTAGTTTACTTTGGTGATTAGGTGATTCCGACTTCAAGTCATATTTTATTGCAAGTATAGAATTTTTTTTAGTATGAAAACCTAATTTTCAGGAAAGAAAGCAGTGATCTGCTTAATGAGAATCTTCTTGATCTCATCTATGTGGGCTGGAGATGCAGATTAGAGGGGTAGGCTATCTTTCTTAGTTCCTGTATGCACACTACTTGCTTAAGATTTATGAAGTCTATACTAAATCTATCAGAACTATTTTTCTTTTTTTCTCTCAAGATTAATGGGTACTATTTTCCATGTTGTCAGCTAGAAGGTAGCGGGAGGAGTAGAGGAGGGAAAGGATAAGGAACAAATAAGCTGTTGTATTTTGTATTGAGAAAAATGTAGTGGGACTGGTATCTAACTGTGAAATCATCTTGTTTTATTGCTTAAAAAGAGGCAAAACTGCATTTAGGAAAACCTTGCACTTATTGGATTGCACTTCTGAATTTTATGTAAACAGTGTGTTATAAGGATTTGGTTTAACTGATGCCACTGAATAACACTGTAAAATTTTTTGTTGATTATTTTAAGCAACTTTTTTTTCTTAAACTCCGCAATTCTTGCTCTTACTTTAATATACTATGTTCAGTTTTTGTCATGGCAGTCTAAAATGGGCAGAATCATTGCAATTATTTTTCTGCTTTCAGAGAACTAGCACTTTTGAATGCTCGAAGTATGCCAGTCTTAGGTAGACAGAGAGAGATGAGCTTTGAAAAAATTCATTATCCTCATGTTTATGATTCCCGAGCTGAAGCTATGAAAACATCAGCATTCATTGGGGGTGCAAAGGTACGTGTTTTGTGCATGACCCTTCTTGAGCAGTACATCTTTCCCAATGAATAATGTCTAGCAGGGTTCCCTTTGTTCCCTTAGTCTCCTACTTATCAGAGTCCAACATATGAAGCAGTGCTTCTTTTCAGATGGTTTTAAACACTTCCATATATTCTGTTTTTACTTTGCCTCTCAAAGAAATAATTTTGTTCTCAACTAATGTATTTGCTTTTGTTTCTTGGGTCACTTATATATTTAAAATACTGTTTTTCTATCTTTTGGGTACCTTTGAACTGGCTTTAACAAAATAAATGCTTTATGAAATTCTACACTTAATGGATTCTGAAATGTAATAAAGCAGAGTTATTTTCTGGGGGGAGTTGGGACTATTTTCTCAGTAGTAAAACTGATTATTTTCCATTTGGGGGGTTCAGTGCTGTCTATAATATGAATCACTGAGATTTGCTTTTGTTTTGGATTCATTTTTTGAAGGAAAGTGATAAAGCATTGTTCTAAGTAAGTTACACATAATCACACTTTGTATTTTCATACTTTCAATTAGTTTTCCTGTAATACTGTTTTAGGTGTTTTTACCAGAATCAGTTCAGAGAGAAAATAATAAAATGTATGAAGAGGTGAAGATCCCTCATAGTGAACCAATGCCTATTGGCATTGAAGAGAAAATTGTTTATATTAAAGACTTAGATGAGGTGAGTATACCATTTCAAAGATATTAAATTAGTTTTTACTTTGTATTACAAAAAAACCCCTGGAAAAATAATTTTTTTCAATGATATGTGATATGTAAATGCAACCAGTTAATTTCTTGACTACTAATTTGGAGAGTATTTATTAGGAAATGTAGTTCAGTGAAATCATCCCTTTCATATTGACTCAAATTCAAGGAATTCCTGATCTGAACTACTTGTTCATGAGTTGCAATTCTCAATTCCTTTGGCATTACCTGTTAAGGTTTTTTTGGTTTTGAGCTGTGATCTGAATCACGACAATGAAATGAAAGTGTTACAGCAGTTGTGTTCTCTTTCTGAAGATCACATGGCGAAGTGAACCTGAGTTTCTGTATC
The DNA here is from genome assembly GCF_001715985.3 of Manacus vitellinus. Taxonomy (NCBI): domain Eukaryota; kingdom Metazoa; phylum Chordata; class Aves; order Passeriformes; family Pipridae; genus Manacus; species Manacus vitellinus. The sequence goes on from NW_021940604.1 coordinate 26,440,963, forward strand.
TGGACTTGTACAGGTTGGCGTGTGACTGCACATCACTATTTTGCACTAGTCTTGCAGTCCAGTGCAGTGCAGGGTGTTGACTGTGGTGTTATAGATTGTGTGGGGTGCAAAGTCTTCTCAAATTGTTCTTCTTTAAACAGAAGAGGGCAAATCATCATTAGCAAAACGTTGATGATAGAAAGTAAAGGCAGAGAGGAAAAATGCAAGTAAAACAGGCATTAACATTTTAACTTTTACTGATTTAAAATGGTGCAAAAGCTAAGGTAAGAGAACTAAATTTGTTGTTAGTTATTTACAGTCTAGAACGTGCAGTAGTCCATCACATGTACCTCTTTACTCCTCATTGTATATGTCAAATCTATTGAAAAACAGAAGATTTTATTTGAATAAAGACACAAAGAGCAAGCTATATGTACATATGAAGAAGGTTTTATGTTTCTTAGTTCTTCAGCATATAACATGGAAACAAATTTTTCCACTTTGTGGGAAAACAGTAAATGAGAATATACCCAGAGCACCTAATTGGGACTCTGAGTAAAGATTGTATTGCATAAAGATTTAACTCTTTCAAAACAGAGGACAGTTTAATTTTAAAATCTGAGTCTATTCTTTTCTGTTTAGGTGACAGTACCTAATGTTATGTTCATTAATTGAATGACAGGTTAACTGGATAGAAAAGTGGAGCCACTGCAGCGATAAAATGTGACATTTTCTATGACAATACTCAGCATGACAGCTTTTTGCCATGAAATGTCTTTCTCTTGAGCTAAATAGTGCTTAATAATCTGTAAATTTTTTGAAAGTACCAATATTTCAGTAGGCATTAACTGCTTTCAGAAAAAATATGGTTCAGACAGAAACATAACTATCTAAAATTAATAGTTTGCAGATTTTTACACATCTAATGTTTAAAATAATTGTAAAAAATGCATCAGTTATACAGATTTCACAAGTAACTCTCCTTTGTATGTTGTGTATCATCAAGAGGTATTCATTTCAGTTTTATAGTGAAATTTTGAAATAATTTTTTGTAGAACTTTACTGTTTGATACGATTCTTATTACATGAGATCAAATAGAATAGTCAATAACAAATACAATTTTGAATGTTTGAACACTTATGTGTATAATTTCTGCCCTCAACTTTAATATCAGTTTGCAACTATAGATGACAAATTTATGAAGTTTGTCCAGCAGGACTTGTCACTTTCCTGCTTCCATTAGTGAGGCTCATAAATTTTAAAGTTGTTGAATAGCACATTTTTATCAATGAGTTAAAAGAGGCTGAAATTGCCAATGGGGAAATTTTTGTTGTTGTTGTTTTCTCTGTATGGCAGTTTTAGATCTCTAAGCTCAGAAAAAATCTTGGTTGATATTTAAAATTTTTACCAATTAACTGGAATCAGTTAAAGGGCATGAAGATTTTAGTGTTAAGCAAAAGCAGCAAAATAATTTTTTTTTAATCTGTCTTCCTAGAATGCATAGATGTTCATAAGTAGCTCCATTATATCTCTGTGTAGATATGTTTGCAGGATTACCTAAAATACAAACAAGTGGGCAAAGAGTAGAGATGGTAGTAAATATAGCTGTACATAGTTCATAGCTAGAAGCTTCTAAAGGCATCAGGAGGAAGTTGAGAGTTTTGCTGCTATTGACTACTATGAGATGCCATTAGTGGTAGGGTTTTGATGTACGACATTGAGTTAGTCTAGACATATAGATTAAGGTACTCATTCTGTTTAATGAGTCAATATACATGAAACCCATGATCCACAGGAAAAAAAAGGCACAGAACAACCAAGCCATCTATTGTTGCTGGTTTTCTGAGTATTATATATTGAACTCTCTAAGCACTTGCTGTCTGTGGAGAAATCCTGATGGTTTTAAAAATTATAAATATTCTTCTTCATTGTCTTTTTAGTCTGTACATTTTCATTTGCATAAAAGTAATTTCTCTATCTGTTTCTCATAAGCTATGTGATTTTGATCACACTGTCAGCAGTTTGGGTGGAATATTTGACTGTGTAATGTGTATTGCAGAATATGCTATTAAATTTAATCTTCAAAGCTCTTCAGGTCAGAACTGAGTTCATAAGGAGTTCATTTATATTTTGAACTGTTAGCCAAAAGTTAAACTTCTGGATTCTGTAAGTTGAAGTAATCTTGCACTTTAAATATTCTGAAGTATTAGTTAAGGTTTAGATTTCCTCATTTCCTTAACCTGATATAAACACAGTTTGAGAAGAGATGAGAAAAATATATTCCTCTTGATACTAATTTTAACAAACTGCATTTTAACCATATTTTAAACATGTATAGGCTTATTTTTTTATTTTTTTCTTATGTACAAGTATAAGACAAAATGAGAAAACCTCTATGAACCAACAACATAGGGAGCAGTGATGTGTTAAACTAGTACAGATATTAACATGAAGTTCTTATTTATAGGATTGGCAGTGTAGTCATGATGCATCTTCCGCTGCACTGCAGAATAAAGAAATAACACATTTAAGCCAATTTTGGTACTATATTATCTGAAATCTTATGGCCAGTATTTTCAAAGTAAGCATTCAGCTTAGTTAGAGCCTCCTTGCAAAGAGTCAGAGCTTTCCTAAAGAGTTTAACTTCATGATTAGTTAAATTATTCCACATGCAGATTTTTCTGAAGCCATGAAAGCTCTTCCTGAAAGAATACAGATGCTAAGATGAAACTCGTGATATAGACGAAGACCCAAATTTCTGTAGCTACCTTTCCTATGCAATGCCATTATGCACTGCAAAGATGAGATCAGGAGGGGCCAACCTTTCACAATTTAGAAACCATGAAAGCGTACCATAGCATGTCAAACTGCTGGCATTAGCACTCCCCTGCTGTCAGTGTTGTTCATTTTTCTGCTTTGTCACTCATATCTTTATACATTATGATCTGAACTGCTGCTTCACCTCCTCCCACCACTCCACCTGTGTCATCTCATATTCTTTATTTCCTACCACTGTTGAGCTGGGAGCAGGACCCAGTGGCATGGAGGGTGCTTTGCTGCTGCTCGGGAATGTCTCTGGTGTTCGGTGGTAGAATGGTGCACTGTGTCCCAGGGAAGGAGTTGCAGAGGGGCTAAGGAGTTGCAAGGCAGTAAATCCCACCCCCAACTCCCTTTGCAGATAACTATTTTTCTTGGCATTTGTTCCTATTTAGAGAGCCATGTTTTCACCATGGTACAAGCATACAAGCACGGGTGGTTCGTAAGTGGCTGATTGGTCACACCAGTTTAATCTGAAGTATTCTGATTCTACTACTTGTAAAAGTGACACGCCAGCTGAGTTGTTTCAATAATGAGAATTTAAAAAATAGAGTAAGTGCAAGCTTAGATTTGTTATTTTTACTCGCTTGACAAGCCGCTTGCCATTAATGAAATATATTTTTTGTACTTACTATAAAGGTTGTTTTGCGTCAGGCTTTTTGCCAAATAAATGTACCTTTAAAGTCATAAACTCAGGTCAGGGAAAGTTCCTCTTCAAGACTGTGAAAACACATTTTATCTAACAAATTGCTGTTGGTGAAAAATTACTTCAGCTTTTTACCTAAAATGAGTGTTCAGGGTAGAATTTATTTCTTTGTTTCATGTTATTTCAGTTTCCTTTTACTAGCATTGCTTAATAATCTAAATAAGAAGTGTGATTTTTTTCTCTCTGTGTTATGTGAAGGACTTATTACAAAATCAATACTCCCCCTTTTCCTGTAATGTTTTCTTTTTTATAGAATTGTACAAGGTAAGTCTACTGAATAGAAGTATGGATGTTTTTGCATAAATTACATTTTTCAAATCCAAAATATTGGACCATTAATTCCAAACTTGATCCTGGTGTTTCAGTTGCATATTTTTCAAACAGCAATTGGCAGTTGGACTGAAAGGAATAATTTAAAACAATATTTTTAATTTTATTGAAATTTTGACATTTATCCAATGAATTATACTCTAAATTTGCTCCAAGGAAAGTTTACAAGTTCTGTAATCATTAGTCCCAACTAAAGACAAGGAAAACCACATAGATCAAGGTATAATCATTTTAATGGCTGGTAACGTATATTAAGAATTGTAGTCTGTCTTCATATTTCATGAGGTGTGATATCCAAAAAAGGAGTTAAAATTTAACATTGATCTTAATCTTAAAGCCTACCAGTTCTGTTTTAATGTTCTTCAGTATGCAAGTTAATGAGTATTCTATCATTATTTTAGAATCCCAGGTGCAATATTTATAGTTTCTGCATCAAATCGTTTGATTATCTAACCCTTAGCTGAGGCTTTTATGCATTGTTTCATTTAAATTTTAGGAATAAATACTATTGCTTTAGTTAAAAGTAAGTAAGATATGTGCTTCATGCCAAATGATATTCATGCCAATGCAGTTTATTGTCTGTCTTGTATAAAATTACCATCATTTCAATTAAGAAAATCCATTTTTTAGTAGAAATAGTTTATTAACTTCATCAAAAAAATCTGTTGCCATGATGCGCAAACTGTAAACTGATATTCTGGTTTTGAAATTTACCTGTAATCTCATATTGTAGAAATGCAAACATGTGCTCTGTGGCTTGCTACTAATTCACCTTTGGAAGACACTTACTGTACTTGAATATAATTCATTAAATGTAATATTTTTAAAACATGTGCCTCACTTGACTGCAGCTTCTACTGCAGATAGATATCACTATATGATTTCCTGAATGCTAAGAAGTTCTTTCTTCTTTCAGCAATGGAGAATATCTTCCCATGATGATAAATCTCTGAAAACTATTTTGAAAATTATTCTTACTTTGTTGATATAGCCTTTAATACTACAAATGGTACTATAATATTTTTCTGGATTTATAAAACCTTTCTATTATTCTAAAAATCCTTGCCAGTAAGATGCTTTTCTTTGTTAAATAGAATCACTGATTTTATTGCATACTGGATTACTAACCTGATTTATTTTGGGGAACACCTTTAAAACGAAAAACATATCTAAGTAATTTCTAGAGAGAAAGAAACTCGGTATGATAATGCCAAATCAATTTGATATGGTACTTGAAATACAGGTGCACTGTAGTGTTAGCAAGACTTTATGAATGTTATAGTACAAGTTTGAATTAATTCCATAATGAAATGTTTACGTTTGAATTCCTTAATTTAACACATCGGTGTTCCGGCTTCAGCGAGGCAGAGTTCTTAGGAGCACAGCTTGGGAGGATCAGCAATTATGACCACCCTCCAATTATCAGGAGTTTGAGCAGTGGAAAAGTTAACATTTAACAGAGAGAATTAGTAATGGAGTAGGTAGATATAAAAGAATAAAAAAATAATTTACAAATGGATAATTTTTTCAGTAATCTGAGATTATTGTTTCTAACATGGTTCCACCTATATCTGCTTTCTCCTGATACGACATTATTTTTGCATCTCTGAAGTTTGTATCAAAATATATAAAACTGGTTTCCTAGAACATCAGAATAAGAGCTTATGCTAGTGCTGAAATGAGAGAAAAGAATGAACTATCTCAAAAGAGGTATACTGAGGATAATGATTTTCTTTATTAAAGTAGTGATAGTAAAAACCAAAAATAAATGAAAGTGTCATTAGAGATAGTGATATCAAGGCTATTCTAAAAATAAGAAAGCAAGAAATAGAGACTGACATTTTGTTTTCTGACAAAACTCATAAGACAACTTCTTTTCCTGAGGTAAACATCCCAGGTATGTGCTAGTTTTTAAGAGCTGAACATAGTACTGGATATGTTCATCTTTTAGCCATTTCATGAGTTTCCTCCAAAGCATTTTATTTTGTTACTTTGTATAATTATTTTAAAATAATGTTTTGAAATGCAGTGCTATCTGGTAGTACCCTTAGAATTTGAAAACTGTGAGTTTTTTGACTCAGCAAAAAGATGTGTTTGATACCATTATAGTCTTTGAGAGGACCTGTCTCTTAACCCAAGATGAGAAATTGAAATTATTTTCTCTGAAGCATCTCTGTGTTAGGCAGGTGTGACTTCTCTGGAATCTTTGCCTTGTCTGTTCTGAGTTCAACATTATCATGGACTTAAAAAAGACAGTAACAGTTTTAACAGACCACTATTTCATATATCCTCCTCTTTGTCTCCTCAGCTTGCCAGGGTTTTACTATTTCATTTTTAAACAAAAAAAAAAGATTTGTATGCAAAAAAGACGTTCAAGCCAATCTGTGTCCCTTATACAGATGTATGTAAGATGCAAAAAAGAGGGGACGATGATGAATAATTGGAGATGAGAACTGATGCATGATCTTATGTCAGATTCTATGAAGAGCAAAAGGCAGCTTTCAGTGAGCAGCAGCCCATACATACTGAAACAATATGTGTCAATCCACCATTCTGAAAGTAATGCCATAGTTCACCTGTTTTGGAATGGGGAGGAATGAAGGTAAAGGAAGCAAATACATCATATCTCACATGAGTTTTGGATCTAGACATTATATAATTGGTCAGATGTAAGCCTGTATTTGTTCAAACTACATTCTCCTTGGCCTGTTTATATGATGCGGCTTTCATTTTTGGTATGATGTTGTGGATTGAAGCACTGTAATGTGACGATTTAAAAGCAGATTATTTTTATACAAATTGGAAGAATATTCCCCAGAAAAGTACAGGGAAAGCAAGCTTTTATTATTGTCCCATAAGAATGGAGAAGTATTGCAGATACTTTCTTAAAGTTTTGGTTTACCAGGATTATTGGAGAAATTCATAGATAACCATTTACATCCACATTTCCATATTGTACAATGTGTCTCTGACTTAAAAAAGCAACTAACACAGCAATTTGCAATGTAACTTTTTTCTTATTCCAGAATAGTGTTCTCTCTCTACCTCTGTCGTAAACCTATCTTTTGGTGGGCTGACAACAGGTTTATTTGCTTTGAGTTGACATTGGGCAAGTTTGATCCTTTTAGAATCAGGCTGAATGAAGGTTTCCTTTGGAGTATGTGCTGCCTTAGCTCATCTAAACAAATTTTTCAGATTACTTTTTACAGAGGTGAAAAATTATCTTTTTCTTTTTGACCAACAGGCTTCTCCTTGCTTTTCAGCTGTGACCTAATGCCTTCCTCTGTCTTGTAGTGTCTTAAAATTGAATGCTTAGAATGCAGTCTGATCGTTTATTCTTTAAGTTTCCTTTGTCCTAGTGTCATGTGCAGTTTAGTTCAAGACCTTTTGTGGTCTTGTGCTTGTAATATTTTTAAGATTAACAAGGGTTTTGTCTTTTCTTTTTAAAAATCACTTTCTAAATGCTATTAGGATAGTATACTGTATAATACATAATAGCTTTATCTATTTTTGGCTTATTTGTTTACATACGCATAAAAAGAGCCTTTTAGCATCTTAGAAGTCTGATGGCTGCGTTACATGAACAAGCCATGTTTAAGACACTGGAGATGTTCAGTGTGGCAAGGATGCTATGAAAAACTGGTAAATATGCTCTTTGTTATGTCAGTCTGGACTGTGTTTTTCGCACGTTTTTATTTTCAGGGTCTTGTTATTATTGACTACATGCAAAAAACACTGATAAATGTCGATAAAGCAAGAAAAAATCCATGTGAATATAAAATAATGTTTTCAAATGTCCTTTCATTACTGAGGTTGTAATTGAAACTTAAACAGATCTCAGTTAGAGAGACTGTTTATTCTAAGTACTAGTAATGTGCAGCCTTTTTTTATTGAAAAGAACACTGTAAAATCTGAGTTATCTCTTCATGGGCAGTATAAGTTTAGAAAAAAACAATTAATTGACAATATGGGTCCAAGTCTAATAGCAACATTATCTGTACTGGAAAGTATAGAGGACTTACTTTCTTTTAGTCTGTTCTTTAAACCAGCATGGCTGTCTATGATATACTAAGTAAAAATTGCTTTGAAATATTTAGTAGATTCTGCCATATGAAAGTTATATATTCTTACAATTATTTGGTTGCTCCTTTTCATGCAAGTATGAATAGGGAAATTCATTGCAAATATGAATAGGGAAATGCACTTTTTAGTATTAACATGAGGGAAAATTGACTGCATCTGATTTGAATAAAACGTTAAACCTGTTTCATTTTCTACACACCTGCCAAGAGTGTGTATTTTGTGTAGTGCTGCCTCTGAAATGGTTGAAAATCTGATGGGAACACTTACAAAGGCAAACCAGTAAAGGGCACCAGCTGCTGAAAATCACCTGCTGAGCTACTGTGGGAGTAGATGCATCTGCCTGTACCTAGAACTAATCTAACAAAGCACCTGCTTCTACCTGTCAGGATTTTAATTTGTGTAAAGATTCATCCAATGAAACTACTTCTGAATACTTAAAAAAAAAAAACAAAAAGGCTGAGGTTTTTTTGTGCAGAAAAGCACCAGTTTTGAGCAATCTTCTCATTCTCATAACTATTTTAGGTTCTTGTTTTAATAAAAAACAAACCCAGATATGGCAGCTAGAAGTCTCAGCTACACTAAGTGTAAAAGATGCAGCCAGTCTGGAAGAGATTATTCAACCAAAGAGGAGGTTTTCAACTTTTGTTTGACTTAGTTTGAGAGATGGATCTCAGGGGGATTTGTGAGACTATGTTTCTTTTTTTCATTGTAGCATATTTAATTCATTGTTGATGGTATTGCACAATCAAAAGTATGTTTTAAAATCAGAAGTCATTAGACAAATATTCCAAACGTATTTTAAAACCATTCTACTTTCTGTCTTTTGATACTTAAACTTTTAAACTGGAAACAGTTAGGGACCTACTGAGCTGCTTGGATCCCCACAAGTCTATGGGACCAGATGGGATCCACCCAAGGGTGATGAGGGAGCTGGCAGAAGAGCTCGCCAAGCCTCTCTCCATTATCTACGAACAGTCCTAGCTCGCTGGGGAGGTCCCAGATGATTGGAAGTTGGCGAATGTCATGCCAATCCACAAAATGGGCCAGAAGGAAGACCTGGGAAACTACAGGCCTGTCAGCCTGGCAAGATTATGGAGCAGATCATCCTCAGTGCAATCACACAGTACCTACAGGATGGACAAGGGATCAGACCCAGCCAGCACGGGTTTAGGAAGGGCAGGTCCTGTCTGACCAACCTGATCTCCTTTTATGATCAGGTGATCCGCCTGGTGGATGA